>NC_034605.1:49902872-49908181 GCF_900095145.1 Mus pahari | reverse complement strand
AAAAAAAAAACATACAGAAAAAAAAAAAAACAGAATTAAATAAAAATAAATGAAGAAAGATAACATTTAACTGTTGAGTTGCTGCAGACCTATTAGTAGTACGTGCAATTAAAGTATATAAAATATAAAGAGTAGAGAGCCATTTATGGGAGACTGTTTTATCCTAGAAAAGGGACTCGTCTCCCTAGTGGTCTTTTACTGGCCATACCACCTGTAGCCCTAGCATTAGGGAGACTGGAGTTGGAGGAGCAGAAAATCGGGAGATCCTTTTAACATAGTGAATTCAAGGCCAGCTTAGTCTATATGAGACCCACGTCTCAAAAAACAACCAACCAACCAACCAACCAAGCTAGAAGGGGCTAGGAAGATGTAGTGACGAAGTGCCAGCTATGCATGAAGACCCAAGTTTGTATCCTCAGCACACACATCGAACAAAGCCAGACCTGTTTGCTCATGACTATGATCTTAGCATCTTTAACACAGGGGGATTCCAAAGCTCGCTGGTCAGTTATGAGCTCTGGGATCAGCGAGAGATCCTGTGTCAATCACTAAGCAGAGACATGGAAGACACCAGGCATCAGCCCCTGGCTGCCAAACTCACATCCACGCATTCACGTGCACAGAGACAAAGCACACGAGAGAGAAGGATTGTAGCCACAAAGTCCTCAGGAGAGTTTCCAGAAACATCCCTGATGTCTTTCACAGTATTTTAACCTGTTCCCTTCTTACTTCAGGTGCAAAATGCAGCATGCAATGCCTTGAAGAGGTCGATGCTCTTGAAGAAAGACATAAAACCTGGGGAATTGACTACATGTTTGAAAAATTGTATCTCCTTACAGAGAAGTAAAAAACCAGCCTGGTAGTGGAGCACACCTTTTATCTCAGCAGGCTAGCCTGGTCTACCAGTGAGCTCCAAGACAGCCAGAGAGACCCTATCTGGAAAAACCAAATAGAAAACCAACTAACCAACCAACCAAACAGAAAACACCCAATCAATCCCTGTATGAGTTTTTTGAACAATTAAAAATTATGTTGAGGGTTAATGTTTTAGTCATGGTTTCTGTTCCTACACAAAACATCATAACCAAGAAGAAAGTTGTCACACAGCAGCTTCACACCAGAGTCTTCTAGAATGTTCTCTGAAACGTTTAGGCAACTCAGGTTCTGATTGCTCCCGAGGATGTCAGCCAGGTCCTGGCAGCCTCAAGTGATGGGACAGGATCTCACCGTTAGTGACACAAGTGCACTGTCTGAGCCGTACACGCGCCGGCTGCGTCTCCATGACCTTGCCACGCAGCTCCCACTCCTGTTTGGTGAAATCCCGTCCCATCCCCTCTAAGCTGTCTGTGCTAAATAGTTTCTCAGGTTGAGATGGGATTTCCTCTGTGGGAGCCGAGGGACCGACCAGGCCACTGTCTGGAGATCAGCCCAGCCAGGCTTGCTGTCTTCTGTTGCTTCACATCTCGAGAGCTGAAGTACAAAATGTGGGAGAATTTACTCTGAAACGCCAGGCCTTCTGACCAGACAAGCGTTCAATTTTTCAACATAATAGTCTTGCCGATTCCAGCCACACCTCTTTGGAACACCACGTGTGGCTTCTTTTCAGTTCCCTTTGGTACAAGAAGGTTCTCAAGATGATTATATTCATCCTCAAAGAAATTCTGAAGGCTGATGTGGAACTTTCTAGAACATCATGGGTCAGCTTCTTGAAATGAGCTTGATATGTCATTGGGTATGCAGCAGTCTCTCCTGTTGCCCCCCCTCTTTTTTTTTTTTAATTTTTTTAAAGATGTTTTTTTTAATGTATACGAGTACACACTGTAGCTGTACAGATGGTTGTGAGTCTTCATCTGGTTGTTGGGAATTGACTTTAGGACCTCTGCTCGCTCTGGTCAACCAGATTGCTCAGGCCCAAAGATTTATTTATTATTATAAATAAGTACATTATAAGCTGTCTTCAGACAGCACCAGAAAAGGGTGTCAGATCTCATTACAGCAACATGTGATTGCTGGGATTTGAACTCAGGACCTTCAAAAGAGCAGTCAATGCTCTTATCTTCTGAGCCATCCCACCAGCCCCCCTGTTGTCCTCTCAGTAAGATCCTTCCCATTGGTCTTCTGAAGGATGAGGGTCTTAAAGCCCACACCCACAATGACACGCCTACTCCAACAAGGCCACACCTTCTAATAGTGCCATTCCCTTGGCTGAGCATGTACAAACCATCAGAGTTAAAAATATAATCACTTAATTTTTCTTCTTGTGCAACATTCAGACTTTTAAAAATGAAATCACACACTAAAATGTTATAAGTCAATCAAGTCTTTAAAGATTGTATGACTGGTTGCAGAACATTAAATGCTCGTGTCTCTTTTTTATACTCGGCGTGTATTTTTTCTATAACTAAAAAAACAAATAATGCTTTTAACTTTAAACAACAGAAAACATATTCTGGGTGGAAATGCAAGATTTTTTTTTAACAGGATTTGGTTGGAAATGTAAAGTTTTTTAAAACAGGATTTGGGGTAGTCTAAATTTTTTTATTAAAAATTATACGTTGCTATAGATCTTAATCTACTTAGGTCCCAGGACCACATCTTCACAGGCTTCTCCACTTGTATAATTCTATATGTAAAAGAATCAAGAAATGTAAAAAAAAAAAAAAAATTAAATCAACCTATATGGAAAGGTTTTTTTTTCTTCTCACAACTGTAAGAATAAAACCTTTTAAAAATATTTTCCTGAGTTTGGTAATTTTTTTCTTTTAATTTGTCTTAAATGAGTGATCTAAAGCAGTCTATTGTGAAAATTTAGGTTCAGAATTTGTCAGTTTTTATTAGCAATCACATTTTGTTTAATCAGATCTCTCTCTCTCTCTCTCTCTGTCTCTCTCTGTGTGTGTGTGTGTATCTGTTTGTCTCTACACACACACACACACACACACATACACACACACACATAGTTAAGAGCACTTGCTACTCTTCCAGAACACACAGGTGGTTTGGGTCCCAGCATTCATGTGGCGGTGGAATCAGCAACGGTGGCACTACCTAGCAGAGACATCCAGGCCTCAGCCACTGCAAGAGCCAGCAGGAGGGACCCGGAGGGACACCAGGAGAAGTCCTCGCCTGTGCCTCTCTCAGCGAAGCAAAGATCAGAGAAGACACGAGACCATCAAGCGTTGCACAGCTAGCTCTGTAAGCAAGCCTAGTTCACCTTCCCTCACTGTCCATGGAGTCCTTTTATACTCCCTCCAAACATGGCTTGCCCTCCACGGGTCTTCCCTCAGCATGTGCGTCTGTCTCAGCTGACGTCACTGCAGATCAGCCCAGAGGAAGCAGCAGGAAACTGCAGCACACCACCACAAGTCTCTTGGTACGTCCTCTCTCTCTGGAGTCCTGACAAATGGAGCTCAACTCTGCAATGTAAGGCGGATCGATACCTGAGCGTTGTTAGTGAAGAATGCTCCATCACGTGTCCTTTCACGTGCTTGCTTTAGCAGAACATCCTCTCTCCTGTGCCTGCTTGAAACGTTCCTTCAGAAGTCTGCCTTAGTCTTTCACCTGTGTCCACTTCAGGAAAACACTCCGTCACCACGGATGCCCCAGCAAAACACCAGCCAACACAAGTGACTCTCCAAAGAACTCTTAAGTTTCCACTGTATATATGTATTTTTTTTTTTAATGTTAAATTTTGTATAAACTCCTTTAATGCTGTGTCGGCCTCACATCCTCTTAATCAGCAGCATTGAGGGCGCTTAGAGACTTCCTGCCATGGACCTATTCAAATATCCTGATCAGACTTGCAGCTCTGAAACCTGCCTCCGTCTCAGAGTGGACTTCTAGAAGTCAGGAGCATCTGACTTCATCGTTGTACCCACTGTGGGTACCCACTGTTGGATCACCGAGCTGGGCCAACCCAGCTCTATAGTTTTTTTTTTTTTGTTTGCTTGTTTTTGTTGTTGTTGTTGTTGTTGTTTTGTTTTTTAGTTCAGAGCTGGAAAGACAAGTTACCTGCTCAGAGGGCAAGACTAATGGGCAAAGCCTGGATCTCTCTGGTAGCCCTGGTCTACCACAGGGCTGAGAAGTCAAGAACAGTAGAGGGACCACCAGCTTTCTGTCCCACCCACCCGTTTTTCCCTTCCCAAGACCCTGCTGCCCAGCCTAAGGAAGAACGTCTCATGTTGTATGATAGAACCCTCTCTTCCTGCAGTAGCTAGCGTTCATTTCCATAACTCAAACCCAGAGAGTCCTAAATGACACCAATGAGTTAGCCTTACACCGTCCATCTTCTGTGTAATCTACGCCCTCACTGGGGCAGTTCTGACTTTAAAGGCCTCGAGATTGGAAACACACTGTGTATACATCAAGTCACAGGGGTTGAATTATTCCCCGGATTTTTCCAAAAGTGCCTTTTATAAAATTTCGTAGCTTAAATACTAGACTGGCCAAGCTTCATTACTGTACCCTACATGGTGATTTATTAACTTCCCTGCTCTGCATGCTTGAACACACAAACATGGACGTAGCCACTGCAGATGGGTGGAAACAAGGAAAAGAGTGTCCTAGTCCATCTGTGTCGTTGAACGGGGAAGGAACACACAGGGAATGTAACCAAAGCTCCACTGGAAAGGATTTACGGTCAGGACCACAGAAGGTGACCTGGAAAACATTTGCTCAAGAGAGCTCTCAAATGCTAGGGCACTCATCGGTGAACGGAAACTCAGGCCACAGAGACACCAGCTTGCCCCCTCACTACCGTCATCCATTCTTGGTCGTCATTTTTCTTTCATAAAGGAAGCAATTTTTTTCAGCATGTTTATCATGCATGTTATGATTTGGAGGTGAATTCTCTCACAGTCTGAACACTTGGTCTCCGGGTGGTGGCACAGTTTTGAAAATTTCTGGAACCTTTAAGAGACAGGGCTAGCTGGAAAACAGAAGGTCACTGGGGGCAGGTTTTAATGTTTTGTAGCCAGGCCTGGTTTAATCCACACTCTCTGTGCTTCCTTTTCAGTGACAGAGAACAACCAGATGCAGGACATGCCAGCTACTTCAGTCTAAGCCTTCCACCACGTTCCCTCAAACCATGGCCCAGACCCTCCTTTCTTCCATAAGCAGTTTGTGTATGGTAGTTGGTTACATCCATAAGAAAAGTAACTAGTGTGATTATGGGAGGGAGGTGTGGCACACGTGTGTGTATGCATGCATGCGCAAGCAAAGTGGAGAGACAGAGAGACACACACAGAGAGACAGAGAGGGAGAGAGAGAGAGAGAGAGAGAGAGAGAGAGAGAGAGAGAGAGAGAGAGAG
>NC_034605.1:49891380-49902839 GCF_900095145.1 Mus pahari | reverse complement strand
ATGGGAGGGAGGTGTGGCACACGTGTGTGTATGCAAGAGTGCGAAAGCAAAGTGGAGAGAGAGAGAGAGAGAGAGAGAGAGAGAGAGAGAGAGAGACATAGAGACGGAGACACAGAAAGACAAAGACAGAGATACACAGAGAAATACAGAGACAGAGAGACACAGAGAGACAGAGATTTTTTTTTTTAAAGAAAGATTTCTGGATGCTTTGTTTCTCAAGACAGGGTTCCTCCGTGTAGCCCTGACTGCCCTAGAACTCACTGTGTAGACCAGGCTATCCTCAAACTCACCTCTTTAATCCCAAGAGCTGGGATTCAAGTCATTTGCCACTACAGCGCCCCGGCTCTGAATGCTTCTATTAAAGCTGTCTTTAATTCACACAGCTGCTTTCTACCATGTGTCATCTAATGTCTTATTCCTTGCAAACAGATTACAAATCCACTCGAGTTAATAATTGGCCTGGGAGAGGATTCAAGTATGTGAACCTTAAGCATGGTCACTGTTTTCAGCATACAGTCCCCATTTCTGACTTTGTATAACTTTGATATATAACATTAAAAAAAAAATCTGCCTGAAAATTTGCTGCGTGCTGAAGACTGGGTGGGGAGGGTAGCCATTAGAAGTGGGTTTAGGTTTTGGCTTTTTGGTTTGGTTTTTTTGAGATGGGGTTTCTCTGTTTGGTCCTGGCTGTCCTGGAACTTGCTGTGTAGACCAGGCTGGCCTCAAACTCACAGAGATCCACCTGCCTCTGCCTCCCAAATGCTGGGATTAAAGGTGTGCGCCACCACCGCCCGTTGCAGTATTTTTTTAAGTAAGAGGTGAGCAGTTATTTATACTTAAATGATAGAAATAACCTGCTGGGAGCTAGTGCAGCAGCTTGGTGGTTAGGAGCAAGCACTGCTCTTCCAGAGGACCCGAGTTCAGTTTTTAGCACCCACGTGAGGCAGCTCACAACTGCCTGTAACCCCAGGTCCAGTGGCTCTGATACCTTCTTTGTTCCACCATGAATACCCTCACATAAGTGGCACACACATACATGCAGATAACACACAGCACATAAATTAAAATTTTTTAAATAAATGTTAAATAATAATGCATGAGGTCTGGGATTTAGCTCAATGGTAGAGTGTTTGATTAGTATATGTGAGGACCTGGGTTCAATCCCTAGTACTACAAAATAAGCACAATATCTGAAAACCTGGAAAGTCTAGCAGGGGTTACCAGGGACAAACGAGAGCAGGCAAATACCCTTGCACTAGAGACATCACTGCTAAAAGGGGAACATTTTTTCATCTTTTCTGCCTTAAAAAAAGATTTATTTATTGTATGCATGTGAGTATCTTCAGACACACTAGAAGAGGGCATCAGATCTCATTACAGATGGTTGTGAGTCACCATGTGGTTGCTGGGAATTGAACTCAGGACCTCTGAAAGAGCATCTTAGCCACTGAGCCATCTCTCCAGCCCCCTCTGGTCTGCCTTTACATACTTGTGATTTTACAAACATATGCTTTCACTACAGGCCCCATGGTACATCTTTAATTCCTTCCTCTCAAGTTCTTCCGACCTTTCCTGAGTGACTAAATATCTCTCAAAAGCAAACTATTATTATTATATTTTGATTCATCAGTGCCAGTGTTGGTTGTAAGCAACATGTTCTACCATGGAGTTACCTGCCTAACCCAAGGTCTGTATTATTTCTTTCTTTGAGACCAGGTCTCGCTATGCAACCTTGGCTGGCCTGGAACTTAGGGATGCCTGCTTTTACCTCCCAAGCTCTGGGATTAACGGTGTACCCCACCAGATCCGAGGTCAAGTCCTTGTCCATTCCCTCCTGTCCTGATGATTTCGTTCGCCCAGCAAATGAAGTGCGAGCCTGTGAGGCCTGTGCTCGGCGCAGTCCAGAGTTGAGCAAAACCAGGGGTGGAACTTAGTGTGTCTCTTCATGGACAAAAAGCAATAAAATCAGATGAAGACAGGGTGCAAGCTTTAAAACGGACCAGGCTGTCAATTAGACTCTGTACCCTTGATCCCACAGAAGAAAGGCCAGGCTGTCGGCGTAGGCTGGTGGAGACAACAGAGTAAAACTGGTGGGTTCCATGGGAGGGAGGCAGTCTGAAGTTCGAGATTGCCAAGAACCCTAAACTGCGAGATTCAAACCTTGGTTTTGTTTCCACTGCTGAAGCTGGAAACCTTGCATAGCTGAGAAAACCTTAACTGCCAATCACGTGCCATCCCTTTAACTTAATATCTGGGCTGTCATAGTAGCCAGCACCTGTAGTCCTAGGACTAGGAGGGTAGAGGCAGGAGCATCATGAGTTCAAGGTCAGCCCCAGCCTCATAACCAGCGTGAAACCGACGTGAGCTGACCCTGCCTTAAAACAAAACAAAACAAAACAAAACAAAACAAAACAAAACAAAACAAAACAAAACAAAACAAAACAAAACAAAAACCCTCCTAGTTAGGTGCTTCATAGTAAACCCCAGGAGGAGACTGAGTTGCTGCAAAGCTGCCCAACGTAGCCAGCAGTGCTCAGGGTGTAGTACCACCTGTAGCCTCTCAGAGGCAGCAAAGGCCTGAGAAGGCAGAGAAGGAGGTTCAGCAGGCAGAAAGCCTTTGGGACCTCTCTAGAGGACACAGCTCAGCTGCAGTCAGCAATGAATCGGGGCCTTGGAATAGTTTGGGTGCAATGCAGAAGTGGAGATGAATTAGATACAAGTAAGGGATCCATTGGGGTCAGTCTGGGAACTACCTTCAAAAGATGATACCTTATAGGACGGCTCTGGGTTTGTCATGCTCCATGTGGGAGCCGCCAGCCCCGTGTGGAAGTTAGCTTGTCTGAATTAGACGCACACTGAATGTAAAACACGCCAGACTTTACTCACTATACAAAATGAGTGTTAAAATGTCTCCGGTCATGTTTTCAGGTGATTACGATGTCCAGAGGATGGATTGCGTAAAGAATACGACTAACTTAATTTCGTTTTTCTTTTCAACTTTTTAAAAACGGGGATACAAGGAAATTATTTTAAAATGTGGGTTTTGAAGCCGGGTGTGGTGGCGCACGCCTTTAATCCCAGCACTTGGGAGGCAGAGGCAGGCGAATTTCTGAGTTCGAGGCCAGCCTAGTCTACAAAGTGAGTTCCAGGACAGCCAGGGCTACACAGAGAAACCCTGTCTCTGAAAAAAAAAAAAAAAATGTGGGTTTCGTTACATTTCTATTGCACAAGACTGGTTCTAAAAATAGTCCAGTTTTGTATCCAGGCTGTATTTCCTGAGTTAGAAATTGTTTCTGAGGAGCTGGAAAGAAGGCTTAACAGTGAGGAGCACTTGTTGCTCTTGCAGAAGACCTGGGTTTGATTCTTAGCAGCCATCGATAACTCCAGTGTCCTGGAACCGACAGCCCCTCTCGGACCTCCTATGGCACCAGGCATAATGTAGAGAAAACACTTATACACATAAAGTAAAATAAATCTATTTTCTTATTATTTCCGAGGGGCTGGAGAGATTGCTCCGTAGTTACACACACTTGCTGCCCAGTTAAGAATCCACAGTAGGAACCCACCCACATTCAGTGGCTCACACCTGCCTAAAATTCTGGCTCTCAGGCATCTAACATCTTCTTTTGGCCTCCAGACGTCCACACAGACGTCCACACAGACACACAGACACCCACACACATACACACTAATAAAAAAGTTTTTTTAATTACTAATAAAAAACTTTCTATGAGATTATTTTAGTTGGTGTCTTACTTAGAATGGAAATGCATTTTGAAATCATAGTATCGGCTTGGCTATTCTGATCTAACATTCAATCTCTGAGATATGTTAATAGTTGATAAAAACAAAACAAAACAAAACAAAAAACCAACTGTTTGTTTTCCTTGGCCTTCCAAAGAATTTCTCTTGAAGAGTGTTAACACAGGCTTGAGTCCTCCAGTTTCTTGGAAGTCTATGGAACAAGAGGGTAACCAATCATAATCACGGCCTTTTAATGAATAAGAATGCTCTAATACATGGTTTGGGCCAGCACCTTGTTTATGTAAGACAGTTAACTCCAAAAATGAGAGCTTCGAATACCCCCAATGGATTTCGGAAGATTATACTGAGCATAAGATTAAGATACTTCCAAGATATGATAGATCATCTTTATTGTCAATCATTTTGCAGTTTTGAAATATTTCCTATACTTATTTATTTGCAGGTGTATATGTTTGTGTGAATGTATGTCACATGTTTGCAAATGCATGGAGACCAGAAGGGGACTCTGGCTTCCCTGGAGCTGGGGTTACAGATGCTGCGGGGAACTGAACTCATGCCCTTCAGAAGGGCTACAAGAGCCCTTTACCACTGAGCCATCGCTACAGCCCCTTTACTTTCAATCTTTCCCGGGACTGGAAGACCCTGACGGGGAGGAACCGCTGGCTCAAACTTACCTGTATGTTATAATCCCCGTCACAGCGCCCCGCAGCCCACACACTGGAGCAGTCATGCCTTTGCCAACGAGACTCAAACATTTGTCATACGCAACCATATTTGATGATCAGTGCGAGACAGTGAGATGCCCTGTAGTCAAACTGCCTGCTTTCCAATCACAGACTCCATGAGGCTTAAATAAAAGTGAATGTTAACCACTTAAAAGACTGCAGGCACGAGCGAATCCTGTAATAACTGCTATTAACTAACAAGTTCTGTTGTTGTTTTGTTTGTTTTTGAGACAGGGTCTCTCTTTGTGCCTGGAACTCACTATGTAGACCACCGTGCGAGAGAGCTAACGGCTTTCAAAATATCCCTTCCACGCAAACCCACTTCACAAGTACTCTTTTGTTTGTTTTGGCTCGGGGGGGGGGGGTTGTTTTTTTTTAGGCACTGTAGCCTAGGCTGGCCTCCAACTAACAACCAGCCGCTATTCGCCTGTTTCTGCCGCCGGAGTTCCGGCATCACAACTATCACACCCAGTTCTTTGAGGTCTACCTTCTCACAAGAGGGAAAAAACACACCACAGAGGAATACACATCTGCCTCCTAAAGTTATTTTCTTTCTCGTATCTCTGTCTTCAGAATCATACTATACAGAGACTAGGAACCATGTCATGTTCCTGCCCAGTCCTGGTACCCAGCTCCCAGCGAAGCTGACTGGCAGTCCTTCTGGGCACCATCCCTGGGAGACTAGCTGCCACTTACAGGCGGAGAGAGACCCACTCGCCGCCCCCCCCCCCCCAACTCCCAAACGTGTCTCAATCTCTAATCCTGCGATCTTCCATCCGTGACGCGATCACCCCAGGTCTGCACACGGCGCATGCGGACGGTTGCGTCGTGCGTCCGCCAGGGGGCGGCAGCGTGCGCCCCGCGTCAGAGCGCATGCCCAGCTCCGTGACCGTGGCCGTGACCGAGGGCTGCGCGGAGGCAGCGGAGCAGCGGGAGCGATGGGGGAGGAGGTGGCAGCGGCGGCGGTGGCAGGGGTGCGGCCCGAGCTGGTGCGGGAGGCGGAGGTCAGCCTGCTGGAGTGCAAGGTGTGCTTCGAGAGGTTCGGCCACTGGCAGCAGCGGCGCCCGCGCAACCTGCCCTGCGGCCACGTGGTCTGCTTGGCCTGCGTCGCCGCCCTCGCGCACCCGCGGACGCTGGGCCTCGAGTGTCCCTTCTGCCGGCGGGCCTGCCGAGCCTGTGACACCAGCGATTGCCTGCCGGTGCTCCACCTTCTGGAGCTCCTGGGCTCCACCCTCCAAGCGTCCCCGGCTGCCCTCAGCGCCGCCCCCTTCGCGCCGGGGACTCTCACCTGCTACCACGCCTTCGGCGGGTGGGGGACCCTAGTGAACCCCACAGGGCTTGCACTGTGCCCCAAGACCGGACGGGTAGTGGTCGTGCACGACGGGAAGAGACGGGTCAAGATCTTTGACTCCGGAGGAGGAGGTGCACACCAGTTTGGAGAGAAGGGGGACGCAGCACAGGACGTGAAGTACCCCCTGGATGTCGCCGTTACCAACGACTGCCATGTGGTTGTCACCGATGCTGGCGACTGCTCCCTCAAAGTGTTTGATTTCTTTGGCCAGATCAAGCTGGTTGTGAGAAAGCAGTTTTCCCTGCCTTGGGGTGTGGTGGTCACCCCTCACAATGGGGTCCTGGTGACTGATGCAGAGGCAGGGACTTTGCACCTGCTGGAAGCGGATTTCCCTGAAGGGGTCCTTCGGAGGACTGAGAGGTTGCAAGCTCACCTGTGCAGTCCCCGTGGGGTGGCAGTGTCATGGCTCACGGGGGCCATCGCGGTCCTAGAGCATCCTTGTGCCTTTGGGAGGACTAGCTGTAACAACACAAGGGTGAAGGTGTTCAACTCCACCATGCAGCTGATTGGTCAGGTGGATAGCTTCGGGCTGAACCTCCTCTTCCCCTCCAAAGTAACTGCCTCTGCTGTGACCTTCGATCACCAAGGAAACGTGATGATTGCTGACACCTCTGGTCCAGCCATCGTCTGCTTGGGGAAACCTGAGGAATTCCCAGCCCTGAAGCCTATAGTTACTCACGGCCTCTCCCGTCCTGTGGCACTGGCCTTCACCAAGGAAAATTCCCTTCTTGTGCTGGATACTGCATCCCATTCTATAAAAGTCTTTAAAGTGATGGAGGGCAACGGAGGGTGAGGGGGATCCTGAAGCCAGGAGTCAGAAATCCTGGTGTCATTGGGAGTAAGTCTCACCCATCCCATCCAGGCAAGGGTAATGGTAACTGAATGGCAAAAGCAGTTACTAAGGCAGTTTTTAAAGACTAATAATTACATTTGTCATTCAGTGAGTGCCTGTTCCCGTGTTAAGAAATTTACAAATCTTAGCCCATTTGCTCCTTAACACACAGCGATGTTAATTCCTATGATCTGTCCAATTCGGAGATGAGAAAACAGACCCAGGGCATTCAGTATGGTTTCTTTGTAATACCTGGGACAGTTGAATTCAGTTCTGGCTCCAAACCACTTGCTCTAAAATATGATATCAGATGTCAAAAAAAAAAAAAAAAAGTGAGCTGTGTCTTATGTGTGTTCTCCTTACAAGTGGGTAACTGGTAAAGTGCACAAAGAGACAAGAAAGGGGTCTCCATGGAGATTTTAGGAGAAAAGAGAAAATGCCCTTCACCTTCAGCTGTGAGCTCCCCAAAGGTAGAGTAGATGGTTTATTACCAACTCCAAGATTTGAACAAGAAACAAAGTTGAGCTCTTTCCTTATAAGGCAGAGGCTTCCAGGATGATAGTGTGTGCCAGAATTCCAAAACTTGGGAAGTGGAGGCAGGAAGTTCAATGCAGTCTACAGCTCGCTACCTATTAATTTTGAGGCTAGGCTGGGCTAGTGTTTTCTCTGTCTCTCTCCCTCTCCTTCTCTCCCTCACCCTCCTCCTCCCCCCTCTTCCCTTCCTCCTCTCTCTTCCTCTCCTTTTCCCTCTCCCTCTCCCTCCCCCGCCCCCCACCTCTCTCTCCTTCCTCCATGGGCACTGGGAACTATCCCTCAGTGATAGTTTGAGAAAAGTCTGCAGAGCCACTGCCTGCTAGCGTCATGGGCAGATGAGACCCGTGTTAATTAGATGTCACCCCAGCACCCTGATGGCAGAAGTGATTTTGTGTGCTGTGTGGCGAATCTCTGCCGTCTGAAGCACTTTGTGATGGGGGGGGGGGTTTCCTCTGTGCAATTTGAAAGGTGATTCAAACACTGTGTACTCAATAAACAGTCCTCGTCCTTTTAGAGTGCTGGCAACATGTCTTGAACGGAAGCACAGCCTTGACGTAAGGGCTCCTCAGGGGTGTAATTGGGGGGAGGAGTAGGAGGATATTTGGGGTGAAGTGCTGATCCTCTCTACGTTTCATTTTTTTGAGCAAGCACAAAAGTCTTCGAGTTCAGGGATGTTGGAATTATACCAAATAACTTACACCTCTGAGGCAGAATGAAAATATTTTCTGGTGATGCTTTTGAAAGGTGAGAGTTTGCTTTAGATAAGAACTGATGGTGTGTCAACAAAACGATACCCTTTCAGACAAAGAGGCTGTTTGGGGACAAGGTCTTGTACATCTTGGGCTGGCCTTGGACATGCTTTGAAGCTAAGCCTGACCTTCATTTCTGATCCTCCTGCATCCATCTCCCAAGAACTGAATTAAAGGCAAGTATCACAACACCCAGGGTTCTGTGGTGCTGGAGGTAGGTAGAATCCAGGGCGTCATACATGCTAAATAAGTGTTCTACCAACTGAGTTACAGCTAGCTCTACAAAGATTTTATTTTATTCATTTATTTTATTCATTAATTTATTTATTTTGAGGTAGAGTTTCTCTGTGTAGTCCTGGCTGTCCTGGACTCACTTGTAGACCAGGCTGGCCTCGAACTCAAGAGATCTGCCTGCCTCTGCCTCTGCCTCTCTGCCTCTGCCACACTGAGATTGAAGGCACACACTACACTCAGCCCCTACTGTTTTAATAGAGACACTCACTGAAGTATGACTGAGGTGTCTTCCAAAGAATACGAAAGCTGACATCAGGAGCCTAAGGTGAAGGCCTAGCTGCCATGCCAGCCCATAAAAGCCTGTGTTTTTAAATTATCATATACATATTGTGTGTATGTTCATACATGTGCCTGTGTGTGTGTGCACATACCATTGTGTGGAGGTCAGAGGACAACTTGAATGAGCCTGTTCTCGTCTGCCACCATCTGGGTTTGGGATATTGAACTCAGATCATCAAGCTCGGTGG
Organism: Mus pahari; assembly: GCF_900095145.1. NCBI lineage: Eukaryota > Metazoa > Chordata > Mammalia > Rodentia > Muridae > Mus > Mus pahari. Next base: position 49,894,122 of record NC_034605.1, on the reverse strand, counting down.
CAAGCATCTTCATTCACAAATCATCTTCCTCCCCAGCCCACATTGTTGCTTTCACTGATTCCATCCCATAATATCAATAGTAACATTTTGGGCACTGCTCAGCACCACTGATCCTCTAACAGGAAGCCTGGTGGTTGAATTTTTCTCCCTCATCCTGATGCCCTTGGCTGGGCATTGTAGCACACACCTAAATCCTAGCACTATGAGGCCAACTTGGGCTACATAGTTAGAGCCTGCCTCAAAAGAAAAAAAAAAAAGTCAAATAAATTATCACCATAGACCAGTGACTTCACAGCTATTTTAAATATGTAACAGCAAAACTTAGATAAACTGTGGATTAATCTTACAATGTTTTCTTTCAGAACCATTACATTTGAATAATGTTAGTGTCTGTTGACCCAATTCAAAGATTTTTTTAAAAAATTATCACATATTTTAAACTTATTTAAGTAAAAAAAAATGAATTTATTTTTGTTTCATGTGCAGTGGTGTTTTGCCTGCATGTATGTCTGTGTGAGGGTGTCACATCCTCTGGAACAGGAGTTACAGACAATTGTGAGCTGTCATTTGGGTGCTGAGAATTGAACCTAGGTCCTCTAGAATAGCCCATGCTCTTAACCACTGAGCCATCTCCTCAGCCCATTAGTTTCATCTTTTACTCTACAGCCTCTGTGTTTGTTTGGTTTAGAAAGAGAGCATATAGGCACTTGGATGTCTGCAGTGGGCTGCTTCCATGGAGAGTCAGGTGTAGGTTTGTGGCGCACAGTGCCAGACTACCCTGGAGATGCGATGACTGTAACCTGATACTTTGTTGCAGCTTGTCTTTCTTGGGAGGAGGGTGGGTCAGGGTACGCAGCAGGAAATGTCTAGGGCAGATATTCCCATGAGTCTGTAATACGGAACACCTGGGCAGTTCTTCATTCCAAGCATCCTCAAGTCAGCAGCCTGTGATGTCGATGTAAATTCTGTCTTCTGGGCTGCGTTCTTTAAACCAAACTAATGATTACAAACGAATTCTCCAATAATCAAAAAGAAATGGTTTCAGCAGATCATTCAGGGTGCCAAACGTGATGAGGGAAAGCTGAAATGAGAGGGAACATGACCTAAAGTAAAGATCGAAGGAAAACAAACTCTTCCAGGACACCAGGCATGCGCTATCTAGTGAGACCACAGGCGTGGGCAGTGCCCGTTCCACAGCCTCCCGCCACCCTCCACCTCATCTCCTCTGGCACTGGGAGCTGATTCTGACTTTACTCTGGCCTCTAGATCTGACTTTCCTCATCTTTTGCCTTTGGCATTTTCTAAGGATGGTTCAGATTTTTTAAAAAAGACATTTCTCCCTTTCACTTTATTTTTTTGAGATTTATTTTATATATGTGAGTACATTATAGCTGTCTTCAGACACACCAGAAGAGGGCATCGGATCCCATTACAGATGGTTGTGAGCCACCATGTGGTTGCTGGGATTTGAACTCAGGACCTCTGGAAGAGCAGTCAGTGCTCCTAACCATTGAGCCACCTCTCCAGCCCATGATTCATAGTCTTAACTCTTCTAGAAACTCTAGCTTTGGCACCCAGGGCTCAGACTATCAAATGGGGTAGGTCCTTACTTAGACCTGTTTGGAGCCTCCACTTAGAGGCGGTGCAGACCCCACTGGAGATGAGTTACATGAACTTTGAGAAGGAAGTATAATCCCATACATGTCGGGGGAAATGAGCAAGCACTACTGATGATCACAGATTTAATACACTTACCACAGACAGAAGAAATACATCCTGGTGACTAATGTTCAGTTGGTAGTGATAGGCCATGGTTATCCTCATAGCATAATATGTAGAAAATGTGATTAGAAGCAGGAAACTCACACAGCCACTGTAGTGCACAGTTGTGGAGTCTCTGTGCCCATAGCTGCACGCACAGGCCCTGTGTTGGCAGCTGTATCCGCCGACGGTCCCTCCAGCAATGCAGATTAAGAACTAGTCCACATACAACCCAAGAACTGCCAACCCGCTCCCATGCCTCAGGTGGTTTTGGTTTGTGAGGTAGGGTTTCAAGTAGCCCAGGTTGGCCTTAAACTCAAGATGTAGTTGAGGATAACCTTGAACTCCTGGTCCTCCTACCTCCGTCTCCTAAGTGCTGGGATTACAAATCTACTCCACGATGCCCAGTCGATACGATGCTGGGAGATTCTCACATGCTAGGCAAGCGCTCTACCAAGTGAACTACTTCTTCAGCACCTACCAGGGGTTTTGATTAGAGGAAGAACGTGGGCTGGAGAGATGGCTGGGCTAATAAAGGATAGACTCACAGCAAACAAGGAAAGGCTAGGAATATGGCTACAGATTAGCCTGGGGTGACCAGATTTTTCTTTAAAGGTAACAAAAAGCAAAACAAGGGAATCCAATTTGGTTCTTGTTACTGAAGTTTGGACTTAAGATGGATCATCAGAGGGTGATGGAAAACCTCTGAGATGGGAGTCAGCGCCTGGGAGCAAGATGATCACAGCAGGAAATCCTTAGGCAGAGAAAAGAAACCCAGTGGAGGAATCCGGTGAGGCTGCATTGGAAGGTCAGCCAGCGAGGGCACTTGTCACCGAGCCTAACTGCCAGAGTCAGATCCCCAGGATAGACACGATGGGAAGAGAACCAGCTTCTGCAAGTTTACTCTGACCTCTACGTCTGTGCTGTGGCATTTGTACACACACACACACACACACACACACACACACACACACACACACA
>NC_034605.1:49885384-49891100 GCF_900095145.1 Mus pahari | reverse complement strand
TAGGCTGGCCTCGAACTCAGAAATCTGCCTGCCTCTGCCTCCCGAGTGCTGGGATTAAAGGCATGTGCCACCACGCCCAGTGGTAATATGGTTTCTGTTTTTAGAATCCTGAGACCTTTAGCTTACATTGTCTGACACTGTTCCTTTCCTTATAGTAGGGTTACATCCTGAAAACACACCAGTAATTGAAACCATGGTAATTCAAGAGAGTACCCAATGCACCTAGGCCTACCCCTTCCACTCCAGCTACCCCTTCCACCTCAGCTACTCCTTCCATCCCAGCTACCCCTTCCACCTCAGCTACTCCTTCCACCCCAGCCTAGCATCACAGCCCACTGTGACATGTAGAAGCTTCAGCTCTTTACCTCCATTTGTCATCACAAGAGAATAATACACTAAATCTCTCTATCTTAAGGTTAAACTAGACTCATACCTTTTCCTGAATACACAACACTCTTACAGCATCATAAAGTAGAAAAGTCATCAATAGAATCCCTGTGAGTAGAGGCAAAACGCTTCCCTGGTTACTCTAACCTGTCTAGAATTTTCTGCTTTTTGCAAAGAAAATATCTAGCAAAAAATTATACTTTTTTCTTTTTTTTCTTTCTTGAGACACTGTAACTTTAATGTTTCCAAATCCTATTTTTAATGATGGTTCTTAAACGCTTTAATCTCCCTTTTAGCCCACCACCCATCAGAGGTAGCAGAAAAGAAAGGATATGGGGGAAGTGGACCTGTTTAGAGAGGTTCTTTGGAGCAACTCCTGTCTGTGTTGTCTGGAAATGAGCAGTTTAGTTCACAGGTTAGCAGGCAGTAGCAGCTTACAAACACCTCATGGATACACCAGAAGTCCATTCCGTAGAGTCAGGATAGCAACAGCAGTGACGCAACCTAGCAGAGACAGCCAGGCCTCAGCCTCAGCTCGAGCCAGCAGGAGGGACCCGGAGGGACCCAGAGGGACACCAGAAGTCCTCAGCTGTGCCTCTCTTGGGGAAGCAAGGACCAGCAAAAATTCGAGACTCAAAAGCATTGCACAGCTAGCTGTGCCAGCAAACCAAGCTCCGTCTCAGTCACTCTGTGGAGTCCTATTTATACCCTCCTAATACCATGTGTCCTCCACGTGCCTTGCCTCAGCACATGCATCCAATCAACTCGAGTCCTCAGAAGCAGCAACAAACTGCAGCACACCACCAGAAGTTTTTTGGTGCATTTCTCTCTATGGAGTCCAGACAAATGCAGCTCAACTACACAGTGTAGGATGGACTAATAATACATGCGTGTCATTAGCAAAGAACCCATCACGTGATCTTTCAGTGCTTTCTTTAACAGAACATCCTCTCTCCTGTGTCTGTTTCATGGAAATGTTCCTTCATGAGTCTGCCTTAGCCTTTCACACCTGTGTCCACTTTAATGAAAAGTTCCTTTACATGTTTGCCCCAGCAAAACACCATCCAACAGACTTTCCAAAGAACACTTAAGTTTCCGTTTCACACAGTCTTACTGTCTCAGCTTAGGTGGTCCTCAAACTTGTAATCTTCCTGTCTCCAGTGTTCTCAGGTGTGGGAATTTCCATACCCAGCTCAAAAGTTATACTATTGAGCTGATCTATTTGCAGAAAATTCAACTTAAACCTCCAAGTTTTGAATAAAGAAAGAAGAATAAAGAAAGAAAGGTGCAGGGGATGGAATCTTCCAATGAACATATCCACAATCCGGGTGTCCTTGAGACCAGGGCACAAATGGAAAGTCCTGTGCCACCGGTCTGAGTAGTTGTCCTGTGCCACTGGATAAGACACACCAACCCTCTGACCTTGGCAAAGGTAAGTATAAATGTATAAGTACTAACAATACACTCTCATTGTGAGCTGGAAAGCCAACCTACAGTTTTGAATATTTGGAGGTTTTCCCTCAACTTGGCAATGCTGCATTTTTAAGAAAATCAATGGTGACACGCACCTATAATCCTAGCACTTGGGAGGCAGAGGCAGGGGACTCTCAAGTTCCAAGATAGCTCGGAATCCAGAGTGAGACCCAGTCTCAAACAAACCGAGACATACAAAGACTGAGGCCAAGCTGAAATGTCTTTAAAGGTTATGACGAGTGAACAGGCTGCATTTTCTATCAGATTTTAATTAGGAGGTAATTAATCCCCCTCATTAAGGACATTTGTGCTGTTCAGAGCTGCATCTCCTGTGCCTGACAATGGAGGCATTCAGGTCTGTTTCTTGAACTACTTTGTCTTTCCCAATGGAATTTCCTGGGCTCTGCTTTCCACTCACTGATAAAAAGTGAAGTGGTGTAGGCAACTGGGGACCGTGGGGAAATAGTCTAAGGTGACCTGGGGTGTGTCTGCTGAGTGACTAAGAGACATGAAGGCATCATGGTGGCTTTGTGGTGGCGTGGGTTGGTTTTGTGTGAAGAACGTTGTATTCACAGTCGCCATTCTTCTTCACCCAGGTGCTAAGGCATTGAAGTCTGGGGGCTGCCCGAGTCTCAGATCTCAGGTCAATCTCAGACAGTTCTGCTAGTTAATTCTCTGATGTCAGAAAGGGATGTCAAACAGCTCTGGAGACAGAAGGAAGGCAGTCCTCATGGGTCATGTGTCTGGCCATACTAGAAGCATCCCCAGGAATGAGCCACACAGGAAGCCTGGACACAGGCACTTGCTGAGACCAAGCTGCAAATATCATATGTACCCATTACCTTGGCTGACAAACAGTCCCTACTTTACTAAAAAGTGGTGACATTACAGAGGCTAATCTCCTGGCAAGAGATCCTAGCTAAATCATTGGTTTAACAAATAATGGTGTAAAAAGCAGGTACAGGGAAAATCTAAAATTGTTTACAAAATGATTTTAAATGACCAGGTGAAATTGTGCTTCAAGTCACCATTTTAGGAATGGAAAGAAATTGCAACGTTTTCTTTTAGAGCATACTCAAGTCCCAGAGGAGGCCTGTAGAAATAGAAAACTGACCAAGCTCACACAGTTAAGGGAAGGATTAACCGGGAATAGGTGCCAGTTTGGCCCATCTTGTGGGAGAGGATTTGAAAGTCAATGGCAAAGGGCACACACACACACACACACACACACACACACACACGCACACACACAGGCACACACACACAGAAAGAGACAGACACACACACACAGAGACACACATACACACACACAGAAAGAGACAGACACACACGCACACACACAGACACACACACACAGACACACACACAGACAGACAAACACACAGAGACACACACAGGTATACAAACAGACAGACAGACACACAGACACACACTTGCACACACACGCACGCACACACACACACACATACCCCTGTTTTTGATCTTTGCAGTTTCCCTAAGTGAACTCTCATGGTACCATAGCACCTACTAGGATATTTTATTGTTTGTGTCTCAAATAACATCCAGGCTTCTTGTACAAGCTTGTTTTTAAAGAAAATCTCGACTTTCAATTTTACCAAAGAAGACCCAGCAGCCAGGCACTGGGGTGAAGGCCTGCTTGCTCAGAGAGGCAGAGAAAGCCCCCAGCTGACCTTCCTTCCCAACCCATGTCCAAGGAGCAATGCCCCTGCCTCACAGCAGCTCAAAAGAAACCTCCTTCAAATTGTCTCTCCCTTCCTCTTCCAGTCCCTCCCTCTAGCTCTCCTCTGGACTCCCTCCCTCCTCTTTGTTTGTTTGTTTTTTTTCTTACTAATCTAATGTTTACTTCTGGTCAACTGGTTGCTTGTTCTGCCTCGTGACCAGTGGCTGACTTTATTTAAGCCCGTTTATGATACGCAAGCAGAAAGCTCTTGGATTAAAGCTGTGTGCTAAGGCTGAGTCACACCAACAACTAAAAACAGTTCTTTTTCTCCTCCCAGTAAATAACCCAATCTCAGGGTTCACAGTGTGATCCAATACCCTGCAACACACGGTGGGGGAAGAGACCACCAGCAGTTTCCACAGTGATTGGCTTGACCATGACCTTGGGGTCATTCTCTTTAGTTGTTGCCTCCATAGCCTTTATGGGTCCAGAATCCTAGGGTTCAGGTCCTACAGGTGACAATTCTATCCCATGGTCATCAGATGTATTCTGTGTTCATTTTGTCACCGAAAGGAGCTCATGGCGGCAAGAAGCCCATTAAAGAATGTAAGGTGAGTAGCATGTCACAATGTTCGCCTGACTTTAGAAAGAAATCCATTTACTTGATCTTTACAACATCTCTTGAGGTAGCCATGTGTCTCAGGGTTTTCATTGCTATGAAGAAACAACATGATCAAGGTAATTCTTATAAAAGAACATTTAATTGAGGCTGGCTTACAGTCCATTATCATCATAGCAGGAAGCATGGCAGTAGGCAGGCAGCCATGGTGCTAGAGGAGGAGCTGAGAGTTCTACATCTCCATCTGAAGGCAACTGAGGGGAGCTTCTCTTCCACAGGCAGAGGGCAGGAAGGTCTGTCTTCCGCATTAGGAGAAGCTAATAACCCTAGTAACACTAGTAACCCTCAGAGCCCACCTTTGACACAGTGATGCACTTCCTCCAACAAGGCCACACCTATTCAAACAAAGCCACACCTCCTAATAATGGCTTTTACCATGAGCCAAACAGATTCAAACCACCACACAAGGCTCTCTCAAGTTGGCTTTTTAGGTGTAAAACCTGGGGCTCACAGGAATTGGGTGACCTTTTCAAGATGGCATAGCTGATCCCTGGTATTTTTTTGATTTGGGAGAATGAGTGGGATTTTTGAAATTTTATTTAAATTTATTTTACGCTTTATCTTTATCTGCGTGCATTTCTGTGTCTGCATGTATGTCTGTACACTTGTGTGTGCAGTACCAGCAGAGACCAGAAGAGGGCGATGGATCGCTGGGACTTAAGGCGAGCTCCGTGGTTGTGAGCTACCATTATGGACACTGGAAATTGACCCCAGGTCTTCTGGAAAAGTAGCCGGTGCTCTTACGGATTCATCCCAATAGCCCAGAGAATGGCTTTTTTACACAAGGAGTTTTTAACACTCCTTGCCTACCAAGGTGGTTTCTTTGTTCCCCTGAGATTGGGTCTTGATACTCTACCCAACATAGAACCTAAGTATCCCTTCATGGGGTCACCCCCGCTATGCCCTCTATGTACACCTCTATGTACACCTACCTGTAGCAACCCTGGTGATGTTTAGGGAGGGAGGGAGCGCCATCCTCTGCAGGACGTAGAGTCTACACTCACAATGAAGTTGAAGCCTGTCTGCTTCTGGGTGCTGCATGGTCTACACAAGGGTCCCCTTTTCGACGAGAGAGAGAGAGAGAGAGAGAGAGAGAGAGAGAGAGAGAGAGAGAGAGAAAGCGCCAAATATGCAGGGACTTGTTTATGAGCTGGAAGGTCTACAATAGGGTTTGGGGGAGAAGGTTTCATGATGGGAATCAAGTATAGTGAATTTCTTTAAGTCAAGTACTTTCATTTTAAAAATGGAAATGACCTTGCTTTCAGAATTGCCAGCAGTCAGTCTACAGCTTTCTGACCAGAGACTATGGTGTAGGGCTGGGTCAGTGTTGGGGGCAACTTCAACAAATAAGTACCAAATGGTAGGTCAGGAAGACACCTCTCTCTCCAAGCTTGGAGGCCCAAAAGAACTCTTCTAATTCATCTTCTTGTCACTTAAGAGGAACAGAAATGGTAGTGTGTGTGTGTGTGTGTGTGTGTGTGTGTGTGTGTGTGTGT
>NC_034605.1:49868055-49885291 GCF_900095145.1 Mus pahari | reverse complement strand
CACCACCACCACCACCACCACCACCAACAGCAGCAGCATCGTCAGCAGCAGAAGCCGCAGCAGCAGCAGCAGCACCACCACCACCATCATCACCAACAGCAATATCGTCAGCAGCATTGTCATCATCACCCTCATCATCGTCATTATCGTCATCATCACCATCATCATCGTCATCGTCGTCATCATTATCATCATCAGCAGCAGCAGCAGCAGCACCATCATCATCACCAGCAGCAAAATCGTCAGCAGCATTGTCATCACCCTCATCATCATCATCATCAGCAGCAGCAGCAGCAGCAGCAGGAGAGGGGCATATGCACTCAGGAAGGAGTGGAAGCAGGCAGGCCACACTGCTTTTCCTTGAACCTGTTTATGTCTGAGCCACTTGTTGGAAAGTGCTGCCTGCCCCGATGGTTAGTCTTCCCTTTAGTTAACCTTCTTCAGAAGGGAGCTCACTGGCACACCCGGATGTGTATCTTCTAGGCGGTTCCATTTACAATCAAGAGTAGCCATTACTGTGTCCCTCCTTGGAGGTTATTTATTTATCCCCACCCCGACTATAGAAGTAACATGTTTATTGTAATGTTGGGAAATGCAGCTAAGCATAAAGATATGCAAGCACTTAACAATTAAAAATCAAAAACTACTATCACTATTTTTCATTGAGCTGACTGGTCGCCAGCCCAGGATTAACGTTCTAAGAAATCACATTGTATTGCTCACATTTCATAAAACAGTCCATACATCCATGAGCCTGCCAAAAAGGAAGTTTTTAAGGACATGCAGCTAAACATGGGAAGCCAAGCTCTGTGGGGACAGGAGAGAGCACAAAGCCAACAGCCATCTGCCCCCCCCCCCAGCCCTCTGAGGCTCAGCAGGATCATGTGACCCGTTCTTCCTGGGATGGGAGAGGACAGGAAGAGAGGAGACAAAGGAGATGCGGATACAGATAGATGTGGAGGTTCAAGTTGAGCTCTCCGGTTTCATGGTGCAAGCGTTGTGATCTGCACAGACACAAAGCGAGACTTGGGTTTTACAGGGAAGTTAAACGCACTGACAACGCTAATCTTGCAGCTTGATGAAAGCGTGCATCGAGAGGAAAGTTCAGATTAGCTTATGTGTTCAGGACTGCCCACCCCCACGCCCCATGCCCCACCCCTACACTAATTATGTGCACAGTTTATCATGTTGTGGACTGAAGAGGGGGGTGAGGTCTTTAAACACGAGAAATCAAACGTTGATATAGAGACAAATATTTGCAGGATGATAAGACGTGATAGAAACAGAACCAGTCTAACATCTTCACAATGGCCACTTACCCCTTCTACCCAGCCCACACTTTGCTGAGCAAGGTGTCCCAAAGTAGCCTTCCCTGTGATGACCAACTCCGTGCAGTCCCACTGCTAACTGATGGACCCAGACTTTGAAACTAATGACACAGGAAGCCAATTCCATTATATTTCAAAGTTAATGTCTACATGACCATAACTAGTCCTTCTGTAACGGACACCAAAGTATGCATCTTTTCTGTCAAATCAGAATTCTGAGGACATTTACTTGTTAAATTTGCTAGAAGTACTGTATACATAAGGAAGAGGAAAATAAGCAAAAGTAACCATTTGTCACCTACCGTTTGTCACCCATGGAGTTCTTGGCTTACTCCATGCCCTGCAGGGACTAGGCCTATACTGGCCTGGCAAAATGAGTTGGAAAATGTCTCTCCCCTTAATTTCCAAGATAATTCATGCAGCATCATTGTTTCCTCAGTGTTTCATAAAGTCACTAGTGAACTCTCATGGTCAGGAATTTTCTTGTGTTCAAGATTTTATTTAATTATGGATTTTATTTCTTTACTACATAGAGAATCAAGATTGGGTTTGTCTTCATGTTATTTTTGTTTTTATTGAGTATTTTTCAGGACAATTTTCTAGTTAAACCAAATTGTTTAATTTGTTGATAATAAAGTTGTTGACAACATGTCTGTTTTGTCATTTAAAAATCTGTAGGGTCTGCTGCCGTGACTCGTCTCGCATTCCCAATATTGCTGGGGTGTGTTCCCTTTGTTCTTTCTGATCTGTTGAGTAAGGACTTCATTGGTTTTGTTTATTTCCAAGAGTGGGCTTCTGGCCTTGTTAATTCCTTCTTCACCATCTCCTTCTCTATTTGATTCTGATGCCGGGGCTTTGTGTGCACCAGGTAGGAACCACAGAGCTCGCTCTCAGCTGCTGAGTCTGTGTCTTAGTTACCTTTACATTATTTATCTTGTGTGCAGATTGTGTGTGTGTGTGTGTGTGTGTGTGTGTATGTGTGTGTGCCACACACCACGTGTGGAACCCATTACATGGGTTCTGGGAATCAAACTCTGCTCATTCTGGGAATCAAACTCTGCTCATTCTGGGAATCAAACTCTGCTCATTGGTTTTGGCCACAAGCTCCTTTACCCACTGAGCCATTTCTCCAGCACAGCTTTTGTGCTTCTTAAGCATTATCTTAGGTCATTGATGGTAGAGCTATTTCTCATGGTATGGTATGGTATGGTATGGTATGGTATGGTATGGTATGGTATGATATATGTATGAATTTCCCCTTATGTATGTTGTATGTATATATGCATGTGTGCGTATATGTTCACATGCAAGGGGTGCATACGTGAGGGTATGCATGCGTGCTGGTTAGAGTGTTTTGGCTTTTGCTTCTTGTTATCGTGACAGAGGATAACATCATCTGGGAAGAGGAACCTTGGCTGAGGAATTGTCTCCATGGTATTAGCCAGAGGCATGTCTGTGGGGCATTTTCTTGCTGCTTTGGGCACCACCACCCCTGGGCGGGTGGTCCTGGGTGGTGTAAGAGAGCAGGATGAGCAAGCCATGAGAGCAAAGCAGCAAGCTACATTCTTCCATAGTCTCTGCCCCCGTTTCTGCTTGCGTTCCTGCCCTGACTTCCCTCAATGGTGGGCTGTGAAGTGGAACTGAAAGCTAAAGAACCTCTCCCCCCCCCCCCCGAGTCACTTGTGGTCATGATGTTTATTCACCAATAGAAAGCAAGCGAGGACAGTGTGTGGCCAGGAGTGAGACAGGGTCTTTCATTGGCCTGGAGATCACCATGTAGGCTAGCCTGGCTATCCATACAGTCCCACGGATCCACCTGCCTCTGCTTGCCCAGGGCTAGGATTATAAGCAAGCACCATTGCATCTGGCTTTCTTAGTGGGTCCTGGGGAATTGAACTCAGGTCCTCGGGCTGTGTGGAAAGCACCTCACAGACTGTGTGCTGTTTCCCCAGCCTGGGAATCTCCTCTTGTAACAGGTTCAGCAGCATCCCACCGACCTTAATAAGTTCAAAAACATTGATTTTGTTTGTTTATGGGTGGTTTGTTTGTTTGTTTTTGAGACAGTGTCACATGCAACCCCAGCCAGCCTCAAACTTATAACTGAGGCTGTCTTTGAACTCCTGATCCTCCTGCCTTCTGTCTCCCAAGTGCTACCCATGAGAGGTGTGCCACTGATCTCAGGGAAAAGTCGTTTTTAAGATTTCTCTCGTCGTGTCCTCTTGAACAGGCTACTTCAAAATGTTACCTAACCTCTAAATATTTGCAACACCCCCATGTGATTTATTATTCCCTTCTAATGTTATAATTTAGACGGTATGATTTCCGGTCATTTTCAGAGTGTTAAAACATACTTCCTGCTGCCGCCTGTGTCCTGTCGTCTTCAGCTTAGTCTGTACGCCTGAAGGAGCGCACAGCATGGACTTCTCAGTGTTCTGTAAATGCAGCCCCGTGTTACTTAGTGATGGGGACATATTCTGAGTAAGGCACCATTAGGGGATGCTGTCAGTGTCTGAGCAACATACAGTGTACCCACACAAATCTAGTTCCATCATTCGACATGTCCATATAGCCGAGGACAACCTCGAACTTCCAAGCCCCCCGGACCCCACCTCCCACCCCCACATTCTGGGATTTCGGGTGTGAGATACCGTTCCTCGATTATTATACAGTGCTAAGGATTTAACCTTGGGCTTCCTGGGCACTAGGCATCTTTACCAGCTGCATGACATCTGCAGCCCTGATGTGGCCTCTGGATGAAACCAAGACGCTGTCTGCAGTGGCTGCAGCTTAACATGGAATACCTTTTCATAGTAAATCTTCCTTTATTTGAAATGGGTATTCAGTTAGGCTGACCTTGAACTCGAAATGCTCAGCATCTGCCTCCTGAGTAATGGGATTACGTGGATACACCGCCATGCGTGGCTTGCAAACTACTGTTTATACAAGTAAGAGGAGCATCATCTAAAATACAAGAAAAGCTCAGCAAGCACACAAACAATAAGCCCATATAAGAGCATAGTATGTATATATTATATATTGTTATTAAGGTTGGGTTTTATGTACTTCCTCTGATTGTACTCGCTGCACTTCTGTATGACTGGGTAATCCTCCCTGTCCCTGCTCCCAGAATGATGACTCTGAGACTAATTATTTATTCATCAATGCCTAGGCCACAAGCTTCAGCTCACTTTGACTTGCTCTTAACTTACTATCCATTTTATTCTGACCTGGGTTCAGCCATGTGGCTGCTTTCCTCTCTTGTCTCCTTACATTCCTCTCCTCAGAGTTCCTAGGGTGAATCTCCCCTTTATTCTATCCTGGGTTCAGCTACCGGCTGGTTTATTCCAGCTCGAATCTCCCACATCTCTCTATTTCCCAGAATCTTCTCTATCCCTGCTGGATGTCCCACCTCCTATTTTCTGCTCAGCTCATTGGCCATAAGCTTTTTTATTGACAGGTGATGCTTATAAGAGATTCTCTCTACAACTGATAGCCTTGTGGTCTGTTTCCCCATATATCACAAACACAAGGCACTTACTACACGATGCTCTTATGAGTGCTCTGTGTCACTTAGTAATAGTAATTTTCCATCTGCTTTGTAGAACTATCTTTACCCATATGTCTCATTAGTCCCAGGACTGTGTAACGAATAGTTATTTAAGGCCCTTGAGGTTGAGTATTCTATTAAGTTCCTCCATGTCTCTGAATGTTTTCCCTAATTGTTTTATCAATTGCAAAGAATGGGGATTAAACACAGAGTCAAGTTCTGGATATGATGCACATGCCTTTAGTATTGTACTTGGGAGGCAGCGGCAGGTGGATGTCTGCGAGTTCAAGGCCAGACTGGTCTACATATAGAGTTCTAGGCCAGCTGGGATTATGATATATTACTTATTTTTAAAGAAGATTTATGTTTATCATTTTGTGTGTGTGTGTGGGGGGGCGGTCAGTGAGTACAGGTGCTGGTGGAGTACCGAATAGGGTCTAAGATCCCTGGAGCTGAAGCTATAGGAGGTTGTAAAGTCCCTGATGTGTGTGCTGAGAACTGAACCCAACTCCTATAAAGAGTAGTATGCTCTCTGCGTTTTCCTCATGTTTTATTTTCCTTCAAACGTTTCATGTGACGCATATGCTCATCTCTACACACCCCCATCCTTCCCCTTCCTGGCCTGACCCAACTTTGCATCCATTTTCTTCTCAAAGCCAGTCAAGTAGAGTTTATGCTGCCCACACACTCTTGAATGTGTCACATATAACTCCTTTTAAGTCTGCCTTTGTTTGGTTCATGTATTTTGAACTATACACACACCCATCTTTATGATTGTCAAGGGCTCCTGATATATTAATTCAGATTTAAAAGGAATGCTGTCTGTGATGTGGGCAACCTGTTCCCAGTGATTTTCTTTGGCTTCCCTGGGTCTTTTGATCAAACTTGAGCATGTTCTGCAACCACTGCATTGTTTCTGCAGAGTGTTAACCCAGCTTTCATGATGCAGGATTTGTGGCGTAACTAGGTGCTGACCATTGGGTGCGTCAGCGTTTGGGAGCTATTGGGAACACATTGGCGGACACTGTCCTCTTTGGAGAAACTGAAAAGTGAGTGGAGTCTGCTGCTCAGTGGGGGCCTGTCTTAGGGTTTTACTGCTGTGAACAGACACCATGACCAAGGCAAGTCTTACAAGGATGACATTTAATTAGGGCTGGCTTACAGGTTCAGAGGTTCAGTCCATTATCATCAAGGTGGGAACATGGCAGCATCCAGGCAGGCATGGTGCAGGAGGAGCTGAGAGTTCTACATCTTCATCTGAAGGCTGCTAGCAGAATANTGGTTTCCAGGCAGCTAGGATGAGGGTCTTAAAGCCCATGCCCACAGTGANACACNTNCTCCNACAAGGCCACANCCACCCAACAAGGCCACACCCACCCAACAAGGCCACACCCACCCAACAAGGCCACACCCACTCTAACAAGGCCACACCCACCAAACAAGGCCACACCCACCAAACAAGGCCACACCCACTCTAACAAGGCCACACCCACCCTAACAAGGCCGCACTATTACCTCTGAGGCTGCAAGCTCCTCGTGAGAGGTATCCTCTGTGCTCGTTTCCGTGAACTTCCGGCAACCAGAGGCTGGGAAGGAGATACCTACAGGGGGACCTACAACTCACTCCGCAGCCAAGAGTGACCTTGAACTGCTTGCTGATCCTCCAGCCCCATTTCCTTCCTCCATGCTAGGATTATGGGCTTGTAATACCACAGCCGGTTTTTGCAGTGCGATGGAGCCAGCCCAGTGCTTTATGCACCCACCGATAACCCCTCAACCAAATGAATTTTAAGTGCAGGCCGGGAAGAAGGTATGCTGCTTCATCCTGCTGCCTGTTTTAAATCCATTATGGCATTAAGCCAGCACCACAGGAATAACTCTCTTAGTGGCGGCCTACATCACACGCGTCCATTTGAACAAAGCTCTTGTGTGTTATAGTAGAATACTTCCCACGGCATTTTATGATTCATTCTGGTCCTCAATGCTCTCCTATCACTGTGACCAACGGAGATTTCTTATGAGAGGTGTCAGCTTGACAGAACACATATTTCCTCATTCACAGGTGTCTGCCTTCTTCTGTGCACTGGGTGTCTTGTGTTGGCAGCACCTGCCACTACTGACTGCTGGGTCCGGCCTTTGGTGGGCACTCTGGTCAGAGGCAGAGTGTTCCTTAAGTTCTCTGTGCCCCCAGCTTCAGCCTTTCGCTCCCCATGGCTTCTGTACACTTTCTGAGGGAACAAGAAGAGGCAAAGAGATGGAGATCTCAAGCTTCCCCCCCTAGATTGGGAACTGTCTTCCAAGAGGTCGGAAGTCCTGGCTCTCAGGGGGCAGACTAGGGAACCTGAGAATAGTTTTGATTCCAGGTACACATTGCTTGCTCAGGAAATTCAGACCAAGTCCTGCAATCCAAGCATTCTGATGATGGGTTGATTCCCGGGGCTATCTCACAGTCCCGTTTCGAGGTATTTGTTGCCAGTTCACACATTAGATTTCCTATGAGGCGCTTGCTATCTTTGTGGCGAAGCTTGCCAATAATTTATAAACAGTATTTAGCACCATCCCTTCATGAAATCACCATCAATGGAAGACTTCCCGTGAGGATGTGACCTTCACTTGGGTTCCACACTCTCTCTTCCAGCCAAGTTTAACTCATTAGCATCTCCCTCCTGGGGAGACTGGGCTAACCCCCAGAGCTCTCCTGTTGGCACATTCTAAAGCGGGGCCCCTCTGGGGCTTTCAGATTTCAGGTCCCCGGTTCAGTAAGGGGCTTTAGTTAAAGGGTTTTAACTGGGACGCACCATCCAGCACACAGGCTTGTTACTGGCCCCCAACAAGGCTGCATGACAGCCCTGCCCCTGTCCTACCCCCAGTCCCAAATTGACACAACACATACTTTTCTAATTCGCAGATGGTCCTCACTGGAGGTGACTTCCTGCCAACTCCTGTGGTCTTGCTATGCTGTGGTGTTCAGCGCCTGCCCGTAGGCTTTGCTGGGCCAAGGCTTTGATCTTGAGGGAGTCATTACTGTTCCTGTTTGCCCAACTTCAGTAGCTCAGGAGTAGCTCTTGCACTCCAAGTAAAGACCCAGCCCAAATCGGTCACCCAGGCGACATGTTCTTTGTTATCAAATGTTACTACGGGGTGAGCATCTGTGCTGGCTGGTTTTATGACAACATGACAGGCTAGAGTCATTTGGGAAGCGGGAATCTCGATTGAAAAAAAGTGTCCCCTATGAGATTGGCCTGTCAGGCATTTATTTTCTTTATTAATGACTGACGTAGGTGTGATCTGGTACTGTTCCTGGGCAAATGGCTGAGCAACCAGGGGGAAGAAGCCAGGGAGCAGCATCTATGGCTTCTGCTTCAGCCCCTGCTTCCAGGTTCTTCCAGGTTCCTGCCTTCTGTTTCCATCCCGATTTCCTCTGACCATAGACTGTGATGTGGAAGTGGAAGCCAACCCTTTCCTCCCCAAGTTGCTTTAGGTCATGGTGTTTCCTCACAGCGTTAGAAAACCTCATTAGGACAGCACTCGTGACTCCCAACTCTGAAACTTAAAAATGCTCCAAAATCTAAAATGTTAGCTCCCTAACAAGAATTAAGTTTCCTTACCAGACCAAAACCAAAAAAACAAAAAAAACAAAAAAAAACAAAAAACCACTTTTTTTTTTTTTTCAAATTTCACATTTTTTTTTGTGTGGAATGTGGGCTTAAGGCACTGTGGTTTTGTTTGTTTTTAATTTTATTTTATTTTTAAATCATTTTTTTACACTCCATATTCCATTCCCCCCCCCCAACACACACACAAAAGAGGGCATCAAATCTCATTACAGATGATTGTGAGCCACCATGTTGTTGCTGGGATTTGAACTCAGGCACTCCGGAAGAACAGTCAGTGCTCTTAACCTCTGAGTCAACTCTCCAGCTCAAGGCACCGTGTTTGTAGTGTGTATGGAACCTAACAAACTGTTTAGACACGGATCCTATCCCCCCAAATCTCATAGTGCCATATGCAAATATCCCCAACTCTGGCATAGCCAAGAAACTTCCTGTCCCAAGCATTTAGGATAAGATACCCGGTTTCTGTAGAGAACACAGAAATTAATTAGGAGGAGATTTGCTGGGCACTAACAAATGATTTTTTAAAAATGTTCCTTAGATACACAAAACTTTGACAGTTACCACAATCCCAAACATCTACAAACATTGATGCTTATACATGAGACACCTGACTGAGCCTGAGAGAGAACTCGGCCGTACTCAGCTACACGGAAGGAAAGCAAGATTGCTAAGCCATGCGCAGTTTTCATTTAGCAGCGGTGTGCGTAGCAGCGGTGTGCGTAGGACATCCTTTCCATTTAGGGGGATGAAAGATAAGAGGATGCCGTCGGCTCATTGACTGCTGACCTACTTTTCAACTTTTCCCCATTGTGTCTTGTTTCCTTCACTGGCAAACACCTTCCTTGTGGCCACCATATTTCCTTAAAATCACCATGGCAAATATAGCCAATGCATGGTGTGGAACCCAAGCCATATAGAAAATAGCAGACCGTCTTCACATGAGAAAAGAAGTTATGTGTCCAGATGTATTTACCAGTTAAGTTGGTTTTTTGTTTGTTTGTTTTTACTGGAGTACTTCAGTTCTCTGTGCCATCAGTCAGTTATTTTGTATCATAAGCAGGGTAGGTAGGGTTCCAGTGGGCTACAGTGTCTTACACATTACACTGGGAAACACCTAATGGAGACAAGAATTTACACATTTCCCCCAAAGCCGAAAAGACACCCCTCTTTCTCCAATTCTTTTATATCTCCTTTTCTTCCTTCCTTCCTTCCGTCCCTCCTTTTCTTTGAGTTCTTTCCATCCTTCCCTCCTTTTCTTTGAGTTAGGGTCTCACTCTGTAGCCCAGATTCGCTACAGAGTGAACTCATGGCAATCCTCCTGTCTCAGCTTCCCAAATGCTAGAATTATAGGAGTGATCCACTATATCTTTTTTTTTTTTTTAAATTTTTTGAGACAAGGGTTTCTCTGTGTAGCCCTGGCTGTCCTGGAACTCACTCTGCAGACCAGGCTGGCCTCGAACTCAGAAATCCGCCTGCCTCTGCCTCCTGAGTGCTGTGATTAAAGGTATGCGCCACCACGTCTGGCTCCACTACATCTTTTATTTTATTTTATATTTTATTTTATTTTGGCGCTCTCTGGAAATCCACATTCAGTTCTCCTGTCAACATTTGTATTTTTCCAAATTCATATGCACAAATTCATATGCTCATATGCTCTTACTTTGAGAGAGAGGGAGAGAGAGAGAGAGAGAGAGAGAGAGAGAGAGAGAGAGAGAGAGAGAGAAGAAACACAAGAACAATTTATGTGCCAGGAAGTTTCTTCACTGCTGGCTTTGAAGTAGGAGGTAGCCACGAGCCAAGGACCTATAGGTAAGTAGTCCTCAGCCAACAGCCACGGGCACCTTGGTCGTATGTTTCCTGTGTATGAAGCTTTTATTCTGTGAGTAAAGAGGTACACTGAGCCAATGTCTCTGGCAGATTTTACTTAAGGAACAATGCCCCGCGTGGCCCACTCTGAAGGTTAGAGGCAACCGTGACTATCATATCAATAGCCCCCTGCCTCCTGTGAGCTGGTGGGAAAGCCGTGCCTTCAGGAGCCTACAAGAGCCACAAAAGCCACTGTCCCCATCCAGCCATGAGGCTGACAGTAAGACTCTCTGAAAATACACAAGTTTCAGAAGCCCTGCTTCCAACTGTCAGCATGTCAAAGGCAAGTCAGACTCACCGCCATAGCTTCTGCTCGCCAGGTTGGCTGGCCCCACGTCTGTGGGGGGCATTTGTACTCTGACTGGAAGAATCATTTTTCTTTCTAAGATCTGTGGTAATGATGGCTATGTACATACTCCCCCCCCCCCAAGTGCTTAGTTTAGCTTGTGTTTTGTTTTGAGGTAAGGTGTTATGAAGCCCAGGATGGCCCCAAACTCATCTATGTAGCCAAAGCTAGCCTTCCCCCCCCCCACCGTGTCTCCACCTTGGAGTTGTGGGATTTTTAGGTGTGTACTGCCACACCAGCTCTTTCTGAAATATTCTGCATTGTCTGCGTTTGCTTCCTGTGCCTTCAGAGTTCTGTCAGTCTTTGTGCAGTATGCTCTGCACAGTCAACAGGATGTGTTCATTATTTAAAAATCTGCAAGATCTGGAGTCCTAGCTGCAGCTATCACACTGATGCTAACAAGCAATGAGGACCCTGGGATGGACAGCCATGTTGAAGCAGTTGAATTAAAATTGTGTTTTTATCATTTTTTTGTTTTGGTCACCGGCCCTCTTTTCCTTTTGGCGCATTTCCCATCCTAAAACTAAGAAGCATTATGTGCAATTCTGTTTGTTTTTTTTTTCTTCAGATTTTCAGGACAACAATGAAGGACACTGGTGTCAAAGCCAAGCAGGCAATTTAAAGGCCAGTAAGATCTGCTGACATGGGTGGATCCAGAAAACCTCCGCAAGGGCTCATCAATGACATTTCCATTTTCAATACTGTTGAGACCCCAAAACAGATTCGTGAGGGGCTTTTAGCTGCCTCAGCAGCCTTCCTGTACACACGCACACTCTCTCAGTAGTTTATATTGAGCCAAAGCCAACCTGTGGGTGGCTGCTGTCACGCAGACCTGTTAGCCATCTGGTCATTTGTCATTACACATTTTAAAATATATTTACTTTAATATGCTATTTTATTACATAATATGTTCAACTTTATTTAATAATTAATAATATAATTGATAATTAATAATATACATAATGTATTTATTTTATTTTTTGTTGTGGGTATGTGTATGTGGGTATATGTGTGGGCGAGTGCAGGTCCCCATGGAATGCAGAAGAGGGCTTCCAAAGATGGAGTTACAGGCAGTTTTGAGCCACCTAATCTGGGTGCTAGAAATCCAACTGAGACCCTCAGCAAGAGCGGTGTCTTAGTTAGGGTTTTACTGCTGTGAACAGACACCATGACCAAGGCAACTTTTATAAGAACAACATTTAACTGGGGCTGGCTTACAGGTTCAGAGGTCCAGTCCATTATCATCAAGGTGGGAACATGGCAGCATCCAGGCAGGCATGGTGCAGGCAGAGCTGAGAGTTCTACATCTTCATCTGAAGGGTGCTAGCAGAAGACTGGCTTCCAGGCAGCTAGGATGAAGGTCATAAAGCCCATGCCCACAGTGATACACTTCTTCCCACAAGGCCACACCTCCTAATAGTGCCACTCCCTGGGCTGGGCATATACAAGCTATCACTTGCTGTATGTACTCTTAACTGCTCAGCCATTGCCCCCGCCAAGGCATTATACATTATTAAACATTTTGGTTTATCCTGAGACATTTCAGTCCCTAACCTTTCTCCTTGTCATGCTGCAGGAGAACTTTACCCAGCCAATGGGCTATCCTTTGAGTTCCTCACTCAGCCTTACCTTAAGAATCACTAAAGGTGATACCCATTACCTCCCCAGAATGCCACCCCCTCAGGTGTCACTGAAGGAAGGTAGAGTAGAGATGAAAGTTACCCTGATAACACCCAGCTCGCTTCCAGGAAGGATGAGGCTAACACAATTCAGCCCTGTGAACAGGGGCTCGGAGCCGCGAGGCCTGGGTGCCCATTGGTTAACTTGTTTGGCTTTAGCTATCCTGACATAGCATTAAGCGCTACAGCTAAAGAGTGACAAGGTTTAGACTTAGAATATTCTCTTAAAGGAAATGTCTTCCTTTTGTCCCATGGCATCCAGAGCCTACAACTGACCCAGCTTTCAGGACTTAGCTTGGACTGACAGGCCCGCTGGAGCAGAGACTGCGTGTCAATTCAGAACACCTCCTGCTCTGTGCTGCCGTGGTAGCACCCAGCCTTTCCAACTGTCCTCATGGCCTCCTGGCTCACGTGGATTCTGAGCGGAGCCTTAAAGCCTTGCAGAGGAGGGGCACCACCTTTACAAATGAGTCCCTAGGAATTCAATCTAGACAAAGCAATGTCCCGCTTCATTTCTTCTGTTGCAACAGCAAACACCAGGACAGCCAACATGACAGAGATTTCCACTCTTTGCAAGTAAGTGTACCAGTGGGATACTTTCCATGACAAGTGACGGAAAACCAGCTCAAACTAGCTTAAATAGGGATCTTTACTCTCTTACGTCATTGCACCAGAGGCCCGGTGGTTCCAGAGTATATGCAGTCAGTAGTCAACAGTGTTATCAGGACAAAGCTCTGAGTGGATCTGTCCATAGGCAGTGTTGTGATCGCCTAACTTGCCAGCAAGAAAGACGCGCCACAACAGGATCCTTCTGCAGACGTTTTTAAATGGGTTTTATTGCTGAAGCGAAAAGACTCCGAGCCTGAAAACTGGGGCTGCTTAAATAGACCTAAGAGGGATGTGTCACTCTATGATTGGTGCTCACTCTATACCCTCATTTGCATGCTCCGGGTTTGAGCTGTGACTCATCATCTGTGCTGTTTGAGCATGTGCACAACAGTTGTCAGTTAGTTGTTAGTTAGTTGGCTGACACCCTTCGGGCTCAGGTGCCATCTTATACTGGTGAATGTGGCTTCCCACAAGGCAGCACTTGTCCTGATGTTCTGGGTGCGTTCTTCGTGGTCTAGACGTGATACATTCTTTTCATTTCCATCATTAGACTCTGGAGTGTGTATGTAGATATGCATGTGTTCATATGTTCATGTTTCTGCATGGAGGTGCTTGTGCACATGTATGTATGGGTATGTGGGGGTCAGAGGTCAACCTCTGGTGTCCTCGTTTTTGTTTGTTTGTTTGTTTGTTTTTGAGACAGGGTCTCTCACTTTTACCTGGAGTTGGTTCAGCGGGTTGGCTAGTGAACCACAGGAACCTGCCTAGCCCTGCCTCTGGAGCACTGGGATTACAAACATAGACCACCATTCCTAGCGGTTCTAAAAGTGTTCTTGGCATCAAAATCAGGTCTTCGTGCTTGTATAGCAAGCTTTTTACTGGCTATCTCCCCAGGATCTAGAGTCACTATTAGTCTTCTCTTGTCCTATCATGGATGACCATACATTTATTGACTAAAAATAACATGTTCATTGTCTTTCAGCTCGAAGTCCAGGATGGTCCACATCCGCACTATCTCCTCAGGTCCTCATGAGGGCTGAGTTCTTGACTCAAGCCTGAGGTGGACTGAGGAAGGATTAACTTCCAACCTCTTTTACGTTGTTGGCTGAGAAGATAAAGGAGCTGGGTTTCTAGTTGCCATAGGAACAAGGTGCCCATGTCCTCCATGGCTGTTGGCTGAGGACTACTTACTTACAGGTCCTTGGCTTGTGGCCACCTCTGACTTCAAAGCCAGCAGTGAAGAAACTTCCTGGTGTTAAATTGTTTCTCTCTCTCTCTCTCTCTCTCTCTCTCTCTCTCTCTCTCTCTCTCTCTCTCTCTCTCTCTGCCTGTAGCTTTGATTCGGTCCATGTGAGCACATTCAGGCTCACTCAGATAACATCCTTTCTTAAAGGCACATGGATCTCCTGCATCACCTGCTCACTGAGGTGCACAGGACACCGAATTCAAAGCAGTGAAATATGCTGTGTGTATGTGGCAAGGACCAGGAATCTCAGGCAACATGCTAAAATCTGCCTACCACAGATTCCAAATCCCCCCCCCCCCCAGGGTCGGAAGTGGATCGAGAAGGTTCTAGAACCTAGCACAGTGCCTTGCCCATTGAGAGCTTAACCAAGACGGTTGATCTGCCACTTTATTTCAAATGGTCCCTCGCGCCTGCCACTCACTTGCTCAATTCTCAGCACTTAGCACAAGCTGGCATGTTACATATGTGGATTGTCCCTCCCCCAGGTGCACGGAATCAGAAGTGCTACAGGTTCAAGCCCGTCGTATGTGCTTGGGTAGAACTGGGTATCTTGCCTATGACCCAAGGCTAATAATTGTGCCTATTGGGTTACACAGACCCCTGACGTGTAGTTGTCACCCCAGAACTAAGTGACTGTTTGGTACTGAGTTGTGTGTGTCCTAAGTTAGTATGCTGAAGTCCTAATTCCTCACACCTCAGAAACCTGTTCTCTTTGGCAATAGTCTCTGAAGTTGAAATTGACTTAAAACAAACTCATTCAGGTGGGCCCTCGTTCGATAAGATGAAGTCCTTAGACGGAGTGCAACATGCACACAGAGAAGAGACTAAAAGAACGCACAGGGAGAGGTCAGCCATCTGCAGTCCAGGAAAGAGGCGTCACAAGAAACCAGAACTTTGGACACCTTGACCTGAAATTTCCAGCTACTAGAACCACAGGACACTGGCTCTCTGCTGAAGCTACGGTGCCTGTGGCACTTAGACTTGGCAGGACGATGGGCAAATGCACTGAGCAGAGAGCTATTGGGGGAAGGTGGGGAGGGGAGGAATGGGGGTAGGGGAAGCTGTGGTGGGAGAGTAACCCAGCCACAGTGCAGGCAGGAGTTGTGGGGAGACACAGAGGCTAGGGTAGGGAGACTTCAGGCTGTACCATGCGTCTGGTAGCCCCTGAGAAGAACGGTGCTACAGGTTCAAGCCCGTTGAGAAGTCTCCACTCCTGCCTCCAACATCCTGGTCACACTCAGAAAAGGATGGACATGGACACAGCAACAGACCTCCCAACAGGATGGGATGACAGCCACTCACTCTCCCGACACAGCAACAGACTGCTCACTCTCTGGAAGTGTGACAGGGACCCAGGCAGCTCATCTCTGTGGTCATACAGCTAAGAGTCAGAAAACCTGCCTCAGGCTTTGCCCTCCTCAGGGCCCCTTCTCTTCCCTGACTTCCACAGAACTTCTGCTTATCGAAAGCCCTCCGGAACCCAGCATGGGCCGGAGGGGTCATAGGGCATTAGGTTTCCCATGAGGCAGGGAAACCTTACCTGGCTGGGCTTGATGAAATGCACCTGCCGTCCAGCATTTGAGGGGCCAAGGCAGAAGACCAACATGGATGCGTAGCTAAAGGTCAATCTGGGATGCATAGCAAACCCTGTCTCAAATACCAACAATGCAAAGCGAGAAATAAAATAGAGCTACAGTGAAAAACAGCTTTGTGATTGTATCAACCTTTTGTTTCGCATCCTTGTCTTGATTCTTGATGCCCACTGCTGTGGACTTCTTCTAGAGAATCATATAAACATGTTATACCACACACACACACACACATACACATACACACACACACACACACACACACATATCACTGTACAAATAATGCATATGTACATTTGACTCTGGTGTGGTGGTCCACACCTGCACTTCCAGTGCTCAGGAAGCCGAGGCCGGAGAACTGTCGTTCATCCTGAACTATATTCTGAGACAGCATCTCAAAAATAACAACAAAACCAGACAGGGTGATACACACCTTTAGCCTTAGCACTCAAAAGAGAGTGGCAGGTGGAACTCTCTGAGTTTGAGGCCAACCTGGACTATATAGCAAGTTCCAGGACAGCTATCATTATGGTAATAAGACCTCGTCAAAAACCAAATCCAAACCCCAAATCCCCAAATCCCCAACAAACTACAAGCAGCGTAAAGTTAAAAAAACAAACAGGCATAAAGTTAGAAGCCCCCCCCCCAACCCACCACACAAATAAGTAGAAATTCCTAACCGCGGCTCCACTTGGAGGAGCACCAGCCTCTTGGAGAGAGGCTGGAAAACCCAAGCCAGCATCCGGGTTCTCGCACCGTCCTTGGCTCTGTCTCATTCTTCTGCTCCTGCCTGCCTCTTCTTCCATGTCATGTTCTCTCTCACCTTCATACATAACCATTTCCCTTCTACAGTGCTCTTCCCAGTCCCCGTCTTGCTGACTGGCTCCTATCCACGCCAGGCCAGCGGTGACCTAGCTCAGCTTCCATGGAGGGATGGAGGCTGGAATCTTGTTGAAAGTCTTACCAGCTCCTGTGGTCTCATCTCCTTTGGGCAGCTGCTTCAGAACCATCTTCCACGGGCTGTACTTTCTGTTTTAGCTACATTCCTACTCCCGGCAGGAATGTTTGTTTTGCTTATGATTGTCACCCTGGTAACTACCATAGGAACTCCTTCTCAGCACTCACAGCACATTCCGCTGAGTCTGGTGGGTGAATGGGGATGCCTAAGAGGCCCCTAAACATTTTCAATATGCAGGTTAAAATGTACTAAATAGTTACAATGGGGGCAGGTGAGATGGCTCCGTGGTTAAGAGCACTGGCTGGAGCCGGGCGTGGTGGTGCACTCCTTTAATCCCAGCACTCTGGAGGCAGAGACAGGCAGATTTCTGAGTTCGAGGCCAGCCTGGTCTACAAAGTGAGTTCCAGGACAGCCAGGGCTATACAGAGAAACCCTGTCTCGAAAAACCAAA
>NC_034605.1:49830422-49865422 GCF_900095145.1 Mus pahari | reverse complement strand
CTGGTGTGTCTGAAGAGCTACAGTGTACTTATATAAATAAAATAAATAAATCTAAAAAAAAAAAAAGACATCTTATTAAAAAAATAAAAACATAAGCTAGGACTAGGGATATAGATAAATAGTAGAGTGTTTGCCTAGCGTGTGCAAGGTCATGGTTTCAATCCTTTGCATACTCATGATGATGAAGTAGGAGGAGGAAGAGGGAGAGGAGGAGGAAGGGGAGTAGGAGGAGGAGGAGAAAGAGGAGGATGAAGAAGATGAGGAGGAGGAAGAGGAGAAAGAGAAGGGGAGGAAGAGGAAGAGAGGAAGAAAAGAAAGGGGGGAGAGAGGAGAGAAGAAGAGAGAAGGGAGTTGATGAAATGGCCTGCAATTCTAACTAGAATGACGACTTTTTTAAAAAACAAGGTCTGGAGAAGGTAAGTGGGGAGGATGAGTAGGAATCCAAGAGAGAGGCATTCTGGGAAATGAGACTTGAAAGCTCCACCGGGAGACAAGGAAGAGGGCTGTTGGGATGGACAGGAGAGAGGAGTAGGGAGTCCTATAAACCCTTGTTTCATCCTGGAAATGCTGCCGGATCCTCAACCCTGTGCCTTGCGTGGAACTTACTGACTGTGGATGCCCTTAAGATGTCAGCTGGACCACCCACTCCCCTGTTGTACCTGAGGGAGCAACTGCCTATGAGACCATGTGTCCACAAGCAGAACGCAGGGAGAGATGTGATGAATTTCTAACCTCCAACCCAGCACTGGGAGGGGCACCACCTCTGAGGCGGACAGGCAAGACTTCCTGGGACATTGGGATGTGACAAAAGGAGCCTTTATTCAGAGAGCCTTGTGTGAAGAGGCACATAAGATGAGCCCACCGTAAGGGCCAGAACCAACCCCCGAGCTGGGGATGGGGAGCAGGGCGAACCTGAGTTACTGTGTCCTTTGTGTTCCCCCAGGAAGCTGCACGAGGCTCTTCTAGGGAGTTTAAGTTATACAGAAAGCACGGAAACCCTCAGAATTTAGCCATTCTCTATATAGCCTGCGATGGGGTTTCCGATTAACGCTGTGACGGGGTTTCCGGTTAACGCTGACCAATATGATAATTGGCTCTGCTCTTCGCTTATTCATCTGTTCATAGACACCTGAGCTGCTATAATGTCGTAGTAAGAAACATGAATATTCAAATATCTCCGAGAGTCTGATTTATTCCCTGTAGTGCTTATCCTGACTCTCGTTCCTCCCTCCCTGCTCTCTCTCTCTCTCTCTCTCTCTCTCTCTCTCTCTCTCTCTCTCTCCTTGCTACTCTGCTTGCTTGCTTCCCCTCTTTTGCCTGTCTAGTTGGTTCTGGATTCCCCCCCCCCCCCGAGATTAACCCAAGGACTTACGAGTGCTTTTGTACACTATTCCTAAGGCACACCCAGCCCCCATGCTTTTATCAACATGAAGTCCTTCAGCCTGTGATGGCTTGACTTACAGCTTCTAGACTTGGCAATGGTGTGAATGGGATACATTCAGTAGAAGATGTACTTTGAGATTTGACCTTTTACCAAGCTATTGATGTATATAATACAACACTGTTTTGCCACACTGGGCAGCAACAGGAATTAGCAACTCTCAGAGAGCCCTGTGATCAAGAAGGCCACTCTGGAGTGTGCTATGTAACCAAGCCTGGATCCTGGGTTGGTTACATTCATTAAATTGAGTGTAGTTTTGACTTACCCAGGGTTTAGCTGGGCATGACGGTGCATGCTTGTAATCCCTGCACTTAGGAGGTAGAGGCAGGAAGATCTGGAGTTCCAGGTTATCCTCTGCTACTCAGTGGCTTGGAGGCCAGCCTGGGCTATAGGAGATCCTATCTCAGAACAAACAAACCCAACAGTAGTTAGAATTTCACGTTATCATAAGATGGGGAGGGTCTATGTACTCAGAAATGGGCATTCTGGATCAAATGATTTTGTTTTAGTTTTCTTAAATTCAATATCCGAGACAGAACGTTGTTCCCCTAGTGGCTGTACCATCTCTCATGTCTGCCAACCTTGTGCAGTGTTTCAGTTTCTACACCTCTGTTATTCTGGGTACTTGTTTGTTTTGTTTTTATAGTAGCAATGTTAAGGTGCGTAAGAAGCTCTTTGTTGCATTTTGTATTTGTTTTTAAGTCAGTAACCAGTTATGGAAGGGATGTCACATGAGATCCCTGTCCATCAAGGTCACTGAAGGTCAAGCTTTCTCAAAGTAACCTTTTCTCAAAGAACCCATGCTTGCTAACAGAACAACTGGGCTAATAACACAGAGATCTTTGGTGTCAATCTCAACAATTTACCTTCAGAACCATCTTAGGATCCCTCTGCCTCTCACTAGCCGACACCCCACAGGGGTTCAAATCATACACATCCTGTTCTCACTCAGAAGTGCTGTGGATCTGTGTGGTGGATGTGCCAGTGTCAGAAGAAGAAAGAGAAAGAGGCAGTGGTGGAGGGAGGAGAACGGGGAGGAAGGGGAGAAGGAGGAGGAGGAGGGGGAAGAGGAGGGAGAGGATGAGCAGGAGGAGGAGAAAAATGAGTCTTTCACAGTTAACTGTCATATACTTTCCCACAGGCCCAAGAAACAGTCCCATGAGCAAGCAAAACCACAAATTACTGTATGAGGCATTTCTAACAACGTGCGGCTCCTGGAGAAATCCTATCAAGACAGACCTCAATCTCTGTTGTTTTTGAGTTAAGCAGTCAGTGCCCGCCAATTCCCTGTGCCATTTCTCCCTCCAGCCAAGTCAGTCGGCTCGCCCAGCCCATTTCCACTGACTTCTCCAACACAGCCTTACTAGAGCAAACCATGACACACGTGAATCCAAGCCAGTAAAAGGAAGGACTAAAACCCTCCCTTCCCTAATGCACTCCTTTTAAACAATTATTTTACATCGTGTATTGCCTTATTCATTTGTGTAAGTGTGTGCCCATGCGCGTGCAGCATGAGGGAGTCGGTTCTCTTCTTCTACTGTGTGGGTCTGAGTGGTCAACTTGGGTCCTCCCTCAGGCTTGGCTGTAAGCACTTTCACCTCCTGAGCACCCCTCCCAACCCAGTCCTTCTCCCCGACTCCTTTCCCATTTGTGTCAGGGAGGTTGAGCATAAAGCTGGTGTCTTTGCTAATCTCTGTGACCGGCTGTAACCAGAAGACAAGAACTCAGGAGAAGGCCTTTCTTTCCCTCGTCCCCTTGAAAGCAAAAGTGGCATCCAGGTCCTCGCAGGAGCGACAGCCGGCTTGACCGGAATATTGGCTTTGGCATCTGTAAGGATTCGTACTTACAGAACACCCCATTTTTATAGTTTGGCCGTTAGGATCCAAGTCTCCAGTTGATTAGATAAGGCATTCCAAGCAAGGCGGTTCAGGGCGGAGGAGGAAGTTGATACATTACAGCTCGTCCTGTTCCTGTTTGGTGAAGCCCCTCCGCCCTCTCAACTTGCCTTTACAGACTTCCCCTTCGCCAAGCATGTCCTTGGCAGGCACCGAGTCTTCTTTGAAAGTTTTCTGTGTTGAATAAGAGGCCTTTGAGTTGTTTTTTTTTTTTTTTTGGTTTTCCTTTTTTAACTTGCCGTAGTTAAGAGCCCCGGGGCCCCTAGTTACTATTTCTATGGCATTCGGATTATACACACAAGCAAACAGTTGAGTTCATCATAACCTTTTAATAACCACTCCCATCTGCATTTCTCTTTAGCATGTAGATGGTGTTTGCACACATAACTGCTCATGGGGCCCACATATACACAAGCGCTGTGATCGATAAAGCAGAAGTTAGTCCTGTTTTACAGAGGAGTTAAGCCATGGAGGGATCAAATGGCAGGCCCTCGGCCTCTCAGGCACACACAAGACTCAAGCCCAGACCTTTTGATTTCTAATCTGTACAAGGAGGATTCTGTTTTGTATAGGTGATTATGGAATTATAAAAACAAATGGAAAAGAAGGTTGGTAGATTATTCCTGTGTCTAGAACTTGCAAAAGATTTGAGAAGTGTGGAAGAAAATAAAATCAATCAAATGAAAGTCACTAAATGTGTGACATTCAAGACTCAGGAAATAATCTTATAGAAACTGTGGGGGAAAGAATATGATAGACTGCTGAAGTTCATTTATCTAATCTTTGACAGTAATCTCCAGGAATAAATGAGAAATGAATGAGTAAGTGGATGGAGTTACTAAGAATTCTACATAAGTTCTTAGAATGAGAGCCCATATCGTTTAACTGGAGTGCCTACAGCAGTGGCTCTCAACCTGGGGGTCATGACCCCTTTGGCGGTCAAATGACCTTTCACAGAGGTCACCTAAGACCATCAGAAAACACAGATATTTACATTACGATTCATGACAGTAGCAAAATTACAGTTATGAAATAGTAACAAAAATGTGATTTTTTTTTAATGGTTGGGGGTCACCACTGCATGAGGAACTGTATTAAACGGTCACAGCAGTAGGAAGGTTGAGAACCACTGGTCTACAGGGAGAGAGGATAGAGGTGATAAAAGATTGGCTCCTGTGAGGAGCAGAGCTCAGGCCTCTAATCCCAGCATTCTGGAGGCTGAGGAGGAGGATCACACATTCAGAGCTAGCCTGGGCTACAAAATAAGACCCTGTGTCAACCCCCCCCCCAAAAAAAAACCCCACAAATTAAGGGAAGGGAGACACATATGTGTATGGAAAGAAAGTCTGGGTTTGCAGATGCTCCCTGGGCCCCTGCCTCAGAATCATGTGTTTGGTAACAGAGCCAACATTACTTAAGCAGCCTCAGCTTTAGAGGTCCCCACTTGCCTGTATTTTGATGTATCTGTTGATATTAATCACCTTCATCAATTGATGTGAGAATCATAAGGTGCTCTAGGGGCTGTCTGGCCCACCTCAGTGACTCTGCAAATGTCCTTGGGTTTTATAACCTAATGAACAGACAACGGCCTCCTGGCTGAGCAAAGAGCGACAGAGGAGAAGGAGTCTCCCTTCCCCAGGTATCAGGACGTGGGACTTGAGGTTTGAGCTAGCTGTGGGACCAAAGGAGAGTGCAAACAGCCAGGCAGAGGCACTGGGGAGAATCCTTTTGCATAATGTTAAAACCATGACAATTATTTTTTCATTCTTGCTACCAGGATATTAGGGGCTTATTAGGAATAAGGCAGGGGCTGATGGCTTCCAAGCTTTTCATGAGTCAGAGCTAAAACCAGGAAATATTGTCAGGTGAAGGAAGTTGGAGCGAGCGCCTAGACTGTCAAGCGCTTCATTAGAACACAATGAAACAAGCTGCATAAATCAGGAGTTTCAAAGCCTACTGAGTCGAGATGTGATGGCCTGTTGGCTAGGCCACTCGTGGAGTGCACGGGGTGGGACGGAGGGAGGAGGGTGATGAACTGGTTCTTAAGGTCTGGCTAAATGTACCTTCAATAAGGAGGTTCCCATCGCTTTCAGAGAGAGAGAGAGAGCTGCTCTCCAGCAATTGCCCTAGGAACGGCGTCAGTCCCCGGTGCACGGGTGGGTGGGTGGGGGACCTGGCAGGCTATACCATGAGGGGCTCATCTTCAGCACCTACGACTTGGATGCCACTCAGGCTGCCTTTGTTCCTTCAAATCTGATGCAACATTTTTTTTTTTTCTGTATCTTCCAACCAGCCAAGATCCCATGTGTCTTAGCTCTCGATCGGTCACCAAAATCTCGACACTCACGGTTTTGTCTGCATATTTTCCAAACATGCAGAGGTGTGACATATATCAGGAGTCTTCTGTTCTAACAGACAGTATTTCTGAATGTCACATAGGATAACAACCTAGGCAATGAAGAATACAGAGTCACAAACTCATGTTAGTGTACTTACGATTTTTAAATTTTTATGACGGAGTAAAGCTGCTACGAGTCACTAGTAAACTGTACCTTAGATTCTGAGTTTGGATGTCACCGCAGATATCCATGGTATGATCCTGTTTCGAGATGCCTGACAGCAGCAGCAGCAGCAGCCATGGCTCCTGGGGACCACACACCAGAACCCACCACGTCTACAAAGAACCCTTCGCTATCACTTGTGTCCATAAAACAGTTCTACCTTTTGCTTTCAGCATTGTAGTAGGTAATGATATGATAAAGCAGACTATGATATATATACATATATATGTATGTATATATATTAGATATTAAGTAATTAGCACTCAAATATATATGTATAAATACATGTATGTATTTATACACACACACACATATATACATACATATATATGTATATGTATGTATATATGTAATATATGTATATGCATATTTGATTTTTTTGAGATAATGTCTATGTAGCTTTGGCTGTCCTGGAACTCACTATGTAGACCAAGCTGGCCTTGAACTCATAGAAACCCACCTACTTCTGCCTCCTGAGTTGAAGGCCTGTGCTACCATACCCATCTTAGAGACTATGGTATTTTCTATGTTAAATGTGTCACATATATTTTGATGTAGAATGTTTTCAATTTGAGGTGGCTTAATCAGGAGAGGACTGTACCCCACGTCAGAGTGCCCGTGTGTTTTCCAGGTATTGGTTCTGCTCTTTATCCTTCCTAGCTCCTCCGTGGCGTGGCGGCGCTGACTTTCTCCCTCTCTTCTCTTCTAAGGATGGTTGCCCTTAACACCTCCTATTGGGGAGCCAGGGAAATGAGCAACATGAGCATCTGAGAAAGGTAATTTCAGAAAGTCTGAAAGAGTGCGCCTCTGGTGGGTAGCCACGGCGGCCGGCTTGACTGGATTGAGAGATGCCTCAAAGGTTAGTAAAGCAAAGCACATTTCTCTGTGTGTGAGGGGCAGTGTGTGTGTGTGTGTGTGTGTGACATGCACGTGGGGGGTACATGTGCGGGGTGGATGTTTCTAGAGAAGATTAGTAAAAGACCTGTGGACCCTTGGACACGGGCAGCTAAGGCTGGGGGCTGAGATTCAACAAAAGGAGAAAAAGGAGGAAGGCCACAAGGATACTGTTAATATCTGTCTGTCCATCCGTCCGTCCGTCTTCCTGTCTCTGTCTCTGTCTCTCCGTTTCTCTCTCTTTCTCTCCTGTCTACCATGAGGTGAACAGCCCCCTGCAGACCTATCTGCCACCGCGATCTTTTCTCCCCTCAGTGTAGGTCAGAAACATGCAGTTAAGTGGTCATGGGTTTTAAACTGACATTAGGAGTCAAAATAAACATTTCTTTCCACAGCTTGCTCCTCTCCAGCATTTATCACAGCAACAAACAGACTGACAGAGCCTCCATAACCACAGACCCTGGGACATGGTCTGTGGGTACCACAGTTCATCTGAGGGGCTGCCAAAGGCAGTTACTCCTAACACAAAACTTCTCTCTTAAAGAGAGGGAGAAATTATCAAAGATAAGAAAGAATTTCCGAGAGAAACACACAAGAGCCAACTTGTCAAAATGTGGGTTTTCGGCTGCTTCATCAGCAGATATTAATTATACATAATGGGCTTATGACATTTTCACACTTCTGAATTAATGCATTTTGATCGCACTTGTTACTCACGACCCTCTTCCAAACTTCTGGAACCTCTGCTGACAGCCCCATCTTTACAGCAAGTCCTGTTTTCATCATCTGTCTATCTATCGGTCTGTCTCTGTCTCCCTCTCCCCTCCCCCTCCCTCTTCCCTTCCCCTTCCCCCCTCCCGTCTCTGTCTTTCAAGAAGTCTTTTAAAAAGGGAAGCCTCAAAATTATTTTATTTTCAAAATTAAAACCTTCTAGATTTGCAGGGGAGAAATTTAAACCTAGTTTATTTTTCTCTTAGATGGCCTTAGCGCCAGACATCTCTGAAATGCCTTTCAAGTGGGACTTCTGAATGTCAAACCTAGACAATAGCTAATGCTGTAAGGACAAAGACTTCTTTCTTCTTAACTGAAGAAAGAATTCCAGGGACTGTTCACTACTGAGGAGAGGCAAGCACTGAGGCGCTAAGCTGCCCCCACACCCAGGGGCCCATGGGGGCAGGGGGGGGACTAAGTTTAAAGCCATGCAGATCTACAGATATAATGTTCCTGTGCATCATGTGAAGATTATCCTTATAGTATTCAAATGCTGATTTCTCTGTCCCCCGCCCCCGCCCCCCGCCCCCCGCCCCCCGCCCCGTGTCTACTTGGAAGCGAACTTGGCATTGTGGTGTGCATTCTAAGAATCTCCTGTTTCAATATTGTGTAAACATCGCTCTTGGAGTACCTCTGATTGGTCAATAAAAGCTGATCAGCCAATGACTGGGCAGAAGAGAAAACAGGGCTGGACTTCCGATTATAGTGAGGGGAGGGAGGTAGAGGAGTTAGGAAGAGAAGACTGGCCTTCGGTTGAGGGTCGGGCAGACACTGTGAGAAAACAGCTGGAGCTGACACAGCCAAATCAATACTAAAATGGAAATATATTGGGGATTTTGGTTGGGAGGTAGCAAGATTCTTATAGAATTATTAGAATAGATTAATAATTGCCCAGTTAATATGCTGTAAACTTATCTAATAAATCTAATAGTTTCTGCCTATTTATTTGTGAGCTAGCTGGGATAAACAAAAAATTGATAGCAATAAAATTTCCTATAACAGATCTTTTTTCCATGAAAGGATACTTCACAGAGGATTGAGTTCAGAGACAGGTGTAAACAAAAACATTAAGAAGCATTTTGTGGCAAAAAGTAATTCTAGTTAACTAATTACAATACCAGTTCCTATCTTTGAGTATGTGTGTGTGTGTGTGTGTGTGTACACTTGAGTGTATGAGAGTGTGTTATTTTGCTGAGACAGGGTGTCACACAGCACAGGATGTCCTTGAACTCACTGTATGGCTATGGCTGGTCTCGAACTCCTTTTCTGTCTGCCTCCCCCTCCCAAATGCTGATATCACTTATAGAATAATTTTTTCATCATAGCATTGTGACTAAAGCTTCAAATGCGTATAAATTTTGAGGTGCACGCTATTAATGTGAAAAGGACAAAAATGGCACCATGTTAGCACTCTTCCCATGACTAGAAAACTATGAAGGGCCGGGATGGGGGGCGGGGTGGGATGGGCGGACTATGAGCATGCTGGATACCTTAGGCTCTACTGCTGCGAGAGAACACTGTGACCGAAAATGCAACTTAAGGAAGAAAGTGTTTGGTTTGGCTTATGGCTCTAGAGCCGTGGTCCTCAATCTCCCTAACACTGGGACTTTTTAATAGTTTCTCACGTTGTGATGACTCCCAGCCATAAAATTACTGTTGTTGCTACTTCATAATTGTAACTTTGCTACTGCTGTGAGTCATAAAGTAAGTAACTGACATGCAGGATATCTGATAGGCGACCCCTGTGAAAGGGCTGTTTGACCCCCACAGGGGTCACCACCCACAGGTTGAGACCTGCTGTTCTAGAGGGGAAGAGTTCGCCATAGTGAGCAGAAGCACTGTGGTAACAGAAGCAAGGTACTCCAAGACCTTACCCAGTGAGATACTTCAGCAGTGCTGCACCTCCTAAGGTTCCATAGCTGCCTCCAAACCGCACCACCAACCAGGTGTTCAAATACATGAGCCTTTGGGAGTTACTTCTCATCTGAACCATCACGTTGGCCCCTGACCCTCAAAGGCTCATGGCCACGTCATAACGTAAAATACATCTAGTCCAATACATAATAGTCTCAACGACCCAAAGTCTCTTCTGAGACGTGAGGCAATCTCTTACTTGTGACCCATCTATAAAGGAAATTACAAAACAACAGCAAGTTAAATTCAATTACACAGACTATACATTCCCATTCCCAAAGCGAGGAAAGACTGGACCAAAACGAAACCCAAAACCCAGCAGGACAAACGC
Organism: Mus pahari; assembly: GCF_900095145.1. Taxonomy (NCBI): domain Eukaryota; kingdom Metazoa; phylum Chordata; class Mammalia; order Rodentia; family Muridae; genus Mus; species Mus pahari. The sequence continues at coordinate 49,855,615 of NC_034605.1, read as the reverse complement.
CAAATCCTGCAGTTCCATGTTCAGTGTCTGAGGTTTCATTTTCAAAGTACTTAGATGGAGCCGGACCCTCTGGCTTTGCTGCCTACATCCCCCTACCTTCCCCTGCATTCCCCCACCCCCGCGCCACGCCCTCTCTCCGACTTGTTCCACTCCCTGTATGCAGTTCTCCTTGGCAGGCATCTCATGGTTCTGACATCTCCAGCATCTTGGGGGGTTCTACCGTAACCCAGGCTTCGCCTTCACTCAAGGACCCCTCAGAGATTTCACACAGGAACTCTGATTCTGTCGCAGGTTATCTGGCCTCAGTGACTCTCTGAAACTGTGGAAGAAGAATCTATGCTCCACCCCCCCACTCTGTAACTGTGGGCTTTTCCACCCACATCCCATTTCCCAAATAATAACTCAGAGCCTATGTTTTATTAACAAATGCCTAGGCCATAAGCTAGGCTTGTTGCCTGACTAGTGCATAACTCCATTATCCTATTTATACTATTCTTTGTCTGCCATATGGCGAGTTAGCTCTCCTCTGTGTTGTTCATCCAGCTTCCTCAAGTCCAGGCGGGGAATCCCTCCCCCTCTACCCCCGCACCCCTGGATCTTGCATCTTTTCTGTCTCCAAAATCAGTATCATTTGGATGGCACTACCAAGTTTAGCTGCTGGCTTGCGATGGATCCTATCCCCTTGACTTATGGTGGCAGCAGCTCCTGTGGGTTGATGTAATTGCTTTCTAGGCACTAACAACCTCTTAGGCTTTCGTGTACAAACTGGAGGCTTAGCTGGGTGAGACCTTGCCCCAAGGGCACCTTTCTATCTTTTCCCCTTGAAGAGCAGGAAGCCTTTTCCCAACAGTGCTAATCTTAACAATTACAGCATCGCTTTCACTCGGGACCCAACCCAAGACGTTTAGTTCTCTTTCCTCTCCAAACTGCACTTTCGTTTCTTTCTGTCTTGTTTGTTTCTCTTTTTCATTGTAATCCTGAACAAAAACGGTCAGGCTCAACAATGCTGTCTTGAAATTTTCCCCACCCAAGAAATGAATTCGTTCCTTTTAGATTAGGCTTCAGGTAAGTTCTCAGAACACCGGAAGAAGGCAGCTAGAGTTTTTACCAAAATATCACATGAACGACCTCTAGCCCAGTGGCTAAGGAGTCTTTTTCCCCTTCCAGTCCTCTTGGGCTGGACCTCCACTGCACACATTACTCTTAGCACTTAACCTTCCAGGATCCCCTAAACTCACTCTGCTGACAGCATGCCATGGCTTTTCTACTCAGTTTCAAAGTCTCCCACATTCCTCGAAAACAGTTTGGTGAATTTAGTCCCAGCAGCAACCTTGCCTCTGCTGACCCAAGTTCTCTATTAGCTACTTTCCTACTGCAGCCAAGAACCCAATCACCCTTCTGCCTCAAACGGAGAACCCAAACAAACCCTCCTTCCTCTCTTAGACATACTTGATCACAACCAGCTGGGCATTGGTGGCGCATGCCTTTAATCCCAGCACTCAGGAGGCAGTGGCAGGNGAATTTCTGAGTTTGAGACCAGCCTGGTCTACAGAGTGAGTTCCAGGTCAGTCAGGGCTACACAGAGAAACCCTGTCTCGAAAAAGCCAAAAAAAAAAAAAAAAAAAAAAAAAAGGGGGGGGGGGGGGGGGGGAAAGCAAATAATACTGGACAGAAACAATGTATCCGAACAGATGTGGACTCCAGGAGGGCTGGACGTGACTTACTCACAGACCCTGAGCATGGCCAGGCATTGCCTCTGTCCTTAATTCAAGCTACAAAGTCAGAAGAAGAAATTATTTAGTAGTAGGAAGGCAGAAAAAGGAGCAGAAGGGAAAGGAAGAGGAGGGGGAAGGGGAAAGGGAGGGGGAGGGGGAGGGGAAGGGGGGGAAGCCATAGTGGAGACTTCTACCAAGGTAGATTTGTGCCCACATGAATGGGAAACCATGAATAAGACGATAGGCAGGAGAGAGAGAAGAGCTACGAGGAAAGACCCCAGTGTCATAGAGATCCAAAGAGCAGTCAGGTCCCTGGAGCCAGTTCCAGGCTAGCACTTAACATTATAACTACTCTTACCCGTGTGTGTGTGTGTGTGTGTGTGTGTGTGTGTGTGTGTGTGTGTGATATGTTCATGTGTGTGTGATGTGTGTTCATGCGAGTGTGATGTGTATGGAATGTGGGCATTTGTGTGTGTATGTGTGTGTGTTGGATGTGTGGTGTTGGATGTGTTGTATGTGTTGTGTGGGTATATGGCATATAGGTATTCGGTGTAGTATGGGTGTTCGCTTGTGGTGTTGTGTGTGTGTGGTGTATGGTTTGGAGGGGTATGTGGATGTGGTAGTGAGGTGTGAATGCGTGGTATGTAGTGTACATGTGGTTTGCGTGGTATATAGTGTATATGGTATGTGTGTTGTGTTTGTGTGGTATATGTATATGTTATGTATAGTGTATGGTGTGTTGGTGTTGTTGTTGTTGTTTTGCTGAGACAGGGTCTCACACAGCCCAGGATATCCTTGAACTCACTATACAGCTGTGGCTGGTATTGAACTCTTTTTCCGTCTGCCTCCACCTCCCGAAACCTGAGGCTGCAGGCCTGCCACACCCATCTTTGCTGAAACCCTACCTTTCTCAAGACAACTTTCCTGGGTCTTTCAGCATCCAGAGTATCCAATCATCTTTCCTCCACTCCACGACCTGTTGAATTATGATTTCTTTGTTCACTCTGTATCTCTGGCCAGAAGACACTTGAGATATTAATTTATAACCAGAACAGGAAGTGTCTTGAATCCCCACCCTTCTGGAAAACAACTGTGCTTATCAAGCTGGCAGGACACCTATACTGAAAACCTCACCCTTGAAGTCCAGAATAGCTACACAAGGCAGGCGAGGCCAAGCTGTGGAACAGGCATGAAGAATGCATAGGTTGCCCACCTCCAGCACTGCCTCCTGATGTTTCTCTTTGCCATGTCTTCTCTCATTTCAAATCAGAACCTCGGGCTCCTGTGCTGTCTGTTTCAGGTCCTCTCTGACAGCATCACTTCCGAGTGACTGTACCAGTTAGCGATAGAATCGGATGCCAATATTTTGTTTATAGTGATGCTAGTGTGGGTTTCCTCGGCACCCCTTTGCAAATAGGAGTGGCAGGAACAAAGAGGAAGAGAGGAAGGCACATGCTCTTTGTTACAAGGCTACAGAGAGTGGCCAGCAAGATGGTTCAGTGGGTACCATTGTCAAGCCTGGCAAAGCCTGGCAACCTGAGATCAGTCACCAGGATCCCCAAGATGGAAGGAGACAGCAGATTCCACAAGCACACATACACAAGTAAATACATTTAATATTAAAAAAAGGGGGGAGAAATTGCCAGGCAGTGGTGGCACACACCTTTAATCCTAGCACTTGGGAGGCAGAGGCAGAGGCAGAGGCAGAGGCAGAGGCAGAGGCAGAGGCAGAGGCAGAGGCAGAGGCAGAGGCAGAGGCAGAGGCAGNAGAGGCAGAGGCAGAGGCAGAGGCAGAGGCAGAGGCAGAGGCAGAGGCAGAGGCAGAGGCAGAGGCAGAGGCAGAGGCAGAGGGGAGGCGAGATCTCTAAGTTTGAGACCCAGACAGGTCTCCAGAGTGAGTTCCAGAACAGTCAAGGCTACACACAGAGAAACCCTGCCTTTAGAAAAGGGGGAAGGGGGGATCATTTAAAAACATATCAAATATAAAAACACAAATTTTATTACTATTATCGTTTTTGTTTCTATTATTGAGACAGAGTTTCGTGGTGTAGAGCTAGGTGGCCTGAAACTCACTGTATAGACCAGGCTGGCCTCAAATCTGTAGCACTTCTCCTGCCTCTGCGTGTCCCTACTCAGAGTCATGGAGTTACTGGCACGCATGACCATGCCTAGAAATATATATATATGTATATATATATATACATATATATACATATATATAAAATAACGGGCTTTGGTATGACGACTACACACATGTGTATGATTTCACTCTCTTCACCCCTCCTTTGCTTCCCCCCCTCTATGGTTCCATGTTGTTATAATTTGAACGTGGAATGTCTCCCATTGGTCACCTGTTTGAACAACTGGTCCGCAGTGTTTTGGAAAATTATGGGAGCCTTAGGAGGTAGGGCCTTGTTGAAGGGAGTGAATAAAAGTGGGGAAGGGCACATGACCAGCAACCTCATATTCCTGCCACCATTCTTTCTTGACTATGAAGGATTGTTTCCCTCCCCTTCTTCTTCCTCTTCTTCCTCTCTCCTCCTCCTCCTCCTTTAGTTGTTGTTGTTGTTGTTATTATTATTATTATTATTGACACAGGGTCTCAAAAATCGTAGCTCCGGCTATCCTGGAACTCACTCTGCACACCAGGGGGCCTCAAATGCACAGAGATCCACTTGTCTCTGCCTCCTGAGTGATGGATGAATCAAAGGTATGTGCTACCACCACCCAGCCATTGTATCCCTTCTTAAACTCTAAGGCAGAACAGACCCCCACCCCTGAAGTTGCTTCTTGACAAACATTCGGAGAGTGGGTTTAAGACAGTTCTTGCATATACCTCAGGCTGGCCCTCAGCTTACCATGTGCTTGCCTGGTCTCCAGGTTACGATCCTCTCACATCTCCTTCTACACGCAGCAATTTCAGGTGGGAGCCAGCAAGCACAGCAGAACCATCTTAGTTACAGGAATCCATCCTCATCTTCATTGCTCCGTGCTGACTCTGACTGCTGTTTATCCTCTGACTCTGTGGAATCTGTTGTCATATCATCAGATGGAGGTGTGTGTGTGTGGGTTAGCTTACATCATTCCAGGTATCGTACCACACGCAGGTCCTTCTTTAATCACACAGGTCCTGATCCACTTCCCATGTGAAGAATATGATGATGGAACTTGTAATTGTGCCTGCAAAGCTGGGAATAATCTGGGAGATTAGGAGATGCCACGGCCCGGCCAAGTATGGCCTTGGTGATGTTGCCTAGAACCTTGTCCTGGCCCCGCAGGGAAGAAATTTCGGAGTCAGTGCCATTTGCCTTCCACATGAACCTGATTTAGCCCAACTTTGCTTTACGTGTTAGAAATTAAAGCCCCCAGAGTTTACAAGGCTCTCCAATTGCTATACCAGTTGTCACTGGCAGAGAGAGGATTGTACATGCAATGAAACATTGGATATACACACATATATATATATATATATATATATATATATACACACACACATATGTGTGTATGTACATATATATACACATACATACACACATATATATACATATATACATACACACACACACACACACACATATATATATATAAAATTTGTAAGGAGGAAAGGTTAATTTTTGTCTCACAGTAGACAGTACAGGACTACCACGTGACAACCTGTTTGTGGAATCAGGAGATGAGGTAACACTAAGGCTAGTGTATAAAACATGTAACTTGGGGCTAGAGAGATGGCTCAGCAGGAATGAGCACGTGCTACCCTTGCAAAGTAGCAGGGTTCAATTCCTAACACCTACATGGTGTCTCACAATCATCTTTAGCTTTCTCCCTTTGTTCCCTTACATGATTTTTTTCCCCTCAAAGTAACATCTAATAAAGAAACTATCTGCAAAGAATTCTGAATTTTAATCCCTGCATAGTGGCCATTGCAGAATGTGTTACGAACTGGACGTATGACCTACGTTTGGAGTCTGAGCCTGGATAAATCTTGGAGTCTTTCCCAAAACAGCCCCTGAAGACTAGAGAGACAGTATGGGGGGTGATGTGTCTGCTGTCCCAGCTAACAACCTGAGTTCAGTTCCCCAGGACTCCACAGGGTGGAAGGAGAGAATCAGCTTCCACAAGCTGTCCTCTGAGCACAGGCAAGCTGTGGCGTGCACACACCCACACCCAAGTAAATGTTATAGGGGAAAAACCCAGCTCTTGAAGTATGGAGAGAGAGAGAGAGAGAGAGAGAGAGAGAGAGAGAGAGAGAGAGAGATGTTAAAATTAATTTGTCACCCTACCACACCCAAATAAATTATTGGGGGAAAAACCCAGCTCTTGAAGTAATGAGAGAGAGAGAGAGAGACAGAGACAGAGACAGACAGAGAGAGACATGGGTAGGGGACAAGTTTAAATTAATTTGTCACCCTGTTCTGAGCTGTTATTTTCCTATCAACTCAGTAAGTCTCGGAGTTTAAGTTGCAGGAACAGACAAGGAGAGACATGCCCAAAGACAAGCACACAAAGAAAACAAAAAGCTCTATTTTATCCATGGACTTGTGCAAAGCCAATCTAAACTGTTTATCCTTAACTATCCCAAGGGCACTCTAGAGAGAAAGAAACCCTGAGATTATTTTTTTTACGAAGACAAACACAATATTAGGTAGGCTATCCAAGATGAGGAAGCCTTCTCCCTGCCAGCAAGTAGACAATCAACTTTGCACCTACACGAGAGGCCAGAAAGAGCCCTGGCGGTCTTCGGGAGGCTCTGCGAGCTCCCTATCAGTACAAATATCTATGCTATAAAGTAAGTTACTATAGAAACCTAGGAGAAGGGTCAGAGAGCCAAACCTGCGCAGGTCCCTAGTGTCCAGCGAGAGCAGAAAGATATGAAAGACATGGAGTTTGGCAAGGAGGAGAGAATGAACTGGTTTAAAGATAAGTTGGGTGCAGAGAACGGAGCTGTAATTGTAAAGAAATTAGGGAAGGGGAGACCACACCCACTGAGGACTCCAATTTGTGAAAGCCGATATTCACCGGAAAGGAGGCAGCTCGTCTCCAGAACGCCACCTGATCAAAACCGGCCACAAGTGGTTCTCCAGGGTCAGCCACCAAGGAGCCCAGGGGCCCCTAGAGATCTGGCAGAAGGGCACCGTATTGCATATTGGGCTGGCCGAAGAACCTAGCGACGGCGTTCACGTGGTTCTGCCTTTGCAGCTGCGCAAAAGGGTCATAGAGTTTGCACCAAGATTCTAGAGAGACTCCATGAGGCCAGGCGATATATGGTCAGTTCACATTGCCTAAGCCGCCACTGCATAGAGCTGTGAGAATCAAGTGTGAGTTGAAATGGAAAATGAGTATATTGGATATGGCAGTCTCTCGGGACATCTACTGATGAAAACTGTAGACACAGACCAAAGGCGGCCCAAGAGAGAGGCCATGTGTGTCACAGGCAGCAGAGCTGGAAGGCTGGCACACGGAGGAGGCTATCACCCGCTCCGTGGGGTTGCAATTTGCTATCCTAGGATTTTGTCTTGTTCCCTTACAGTCTTTCCTTGCTATCCTCCACCATATCGTGAACGTTCAAAACGGAATATTTCCATCTTCCAGGGACTTGTAGTTAAGAGACCGTCCCGAACCTCAGAAGAGACTCTGGACTTTGGGGACTTGGGGGGGGGGTGGGGGGCTTCTGAGCAATGCTTAGAGCCTTTAGGATACGACAGGCTCTTAAAGATGCGTCTCACGTTACAACGTGTCTATTAGCCTTTGACAACCAGGGGTGGAACCTTATGATTTAAAAGTGATGTTTGGACGTGTCAAGTTGGCAGTGGGGAGATTTGTGGTGATTAATCTTCATTGTCAGCGTGACTAGATTTTGAAAAACTTAGGAAACACGTGGGTAGACATGCCGGTGAGGAGCTTCTTGAGCAATTTAACGGAGGAAGGAAAACTTACCTGTGGGATAGAATCCAGACGGGATTAAAAGGGAAAGGGAAGGGGAAAGAAAGCAAACTCTGCCCCTAGCATCATCTCTCTGCTTCCGAATTTCCAGCACAACATGAGCAGTTGCCTTATACTCCTGCCTTGACAGCTAGAGTCACCAAGCTTGCCCTGTGCCGATGAACTGTACCCCCAATCTTGGAGCTCAGATGAACCCTCCTCCCCTCTGAACTTTCTTTGTCAGGTACTTTGTCACAGAAACAAGATAAGTAGCTAATTCACCATCTCTAGGCAGGGAAAATTTAGAGTTTCTACAACTTGTTTTAAGGAAGGAATTATAAGCCAGGAATGAATTAAAACAAACTGTATTATATATCACAATTCATATCTTCTTATGAGATCTTAGCCAAAACCTTCATTATATTTTATTATTGTTTCTGAGGTAATAGCATGTTTTAGTCATGCCAGAAATACAACAGTGAATAAATGATTTCATTCCAGAAAGAAATTCATCTATCCATTCTTTTCTTTTCTCCTTCCTTTTTCCTTTTTTTTTTTTTTTTTTTTTTTTTGGTAGAGTCTCATGTAGCCTAGGATAATCACACATTCACTGAGGATGACCTTGAACTCCTGAAGCTCCTGCCACTTCTGTCCATGCGCTGGGATTTCAGGTATGTGTCACCATTCCTGAGTAAATAAATTTCATTCAGAAGATAACTGAATGACTCTATAGAAAATGAGACAGGATGGGAGTTGGTTACACAACATTGCATCTATACCTATTCCTAGGAGACTGATATATTCCATCCTGCAATGAAGCTCCTTAAGCAGGTAGGTAGGCAACACAAAAGAGCTTCACGAAGTCCCTGAAGCAGACCAGATTCACTAGACCCCACCCACCAGAGTAAGCAGGAAAAGTTTAGATTCCCTCTCAGAAGAGCAGAGCCAAGCTGCAAAGAAGACTCAGAGGCCAGAACAGCTGCCTGGAAGAAGCAAAAACCAGCCAAGCTGGTTTAGAACAACTGGATCACTTGAAAGGGACACCCTCCAACCTGTTGACTTCCCTGAAGGCTGTGCAGTATGCTCCAGGTTTCCAGCTTTGTGAGCTATTACCTGTTGGATTTCAGACCCGGGACAAGTGGCTGAAGTCATATTTAACGTACCAAAGTGGACCTAGCCTCCAGGTTCTCCCAGCATCCCTCAGTCCCTACTTGTTACAGGGCTTGGCTGGCACAACCCACCCTCTATGCTGAACTCTCCAGCCCTGGGCATAGGTTTCCCCTTCCTGTAAAATGAATTATTTTAAATATAAATATAGGTAGTAAATTATATGACAGTTGTATTCTTTATCCTAGCTAGTTCTCCAAAAAATGATAGAGACCAAGATATATTTCCAAGATTTGTATCTGGGCAGTCAAATGATCTATCTTAACCCTAAGCTAATCTAGCTACCTGTCAGCCAAAATCCCAATACTTCCAATTTGGGCATTCCATATTTCTGCTGAACTCTCAAGAATTCTTTCCTCTTTGCTCCTCGTGAGTGATCTACCTTTCTTCTTCTCTCCTCCTTCCCCTGGCTGGTGGAAGTCCTTCCTGCCTTATTCTCTCTTCTGCCCAGCCATTGGGCAATTAGCATTTATTGATGAGACAGACAGTAAATGGTAAGAATTGTTTACACAAACTTGAGGCAGGAGATTCTTGACATAATGATGCCATGCCACAGATTGAAACAAACCATGAGGGCGGAGAAATAGGCATTTGAATAACAGAAGGATAACCTTTACACAGTGCACAAAAATATTATGCCTACACCTCCCCCAGAAGCTTTTCCCTATATAATGCAGACATTTTGCTGGCTCTCTGTCTCTGTCTCTCTCCTCCTTCCCAGCCCCCGTCTGCATTTTCTCTCTCCCTGCACGTGCACACTCATTCTCTTCCCCCTCCCAACCCTCCCATGGCAGCTTCCCTGGCCTCCTTTCTTGGGATCAGTGACCCCCACCTGAGAGCAGCTTCCCAATAACCCTGCCTTCCTGTGCTTTAATTTGGTTTGAATCGGCTCATTTCACCAGAGAAGAATAACTTATCACTGCCCATGCTGGGATGGGTGGGCCTTGATAAGGCAGCTGACTTTGAGTCATTTCTGCTCATTTAAGTAAGCTTTCACCCATATTCCTATAGCTATCCCCCCTGCCCCTGCCAAAACCTATTGGTTCACAAAGCTGGATTTTGGTGGTATCCATACTTTGATTTGTCATAGGTTCCCTATCAGAGGTGAGTAGGTGTGTGTTTGTGTTTGTGTGTGTGTGTGTTACATCTCCCTAGGAAAAGTGTTGTCACACAACACTACCATCATCAGATGGGTTAGTATAGGTAAGACTGCCCTTGAGCACATTCTTAAGGTGCTTTAGTTTGTGTACCTTTTAAATCCTCTAATTCTGCTGCTTCACCCCTTTCTTTTGACCTCTACCTAAGGCCTTACTTATAAGGCCATTCTTAATAAGCAGAAGACTGAAGAAGAGGAAATGAAAGGATGAAGAAAGAGAGGTAGAGGAAGAGATGAGAGGGGAGGAGGAAGAGGAGGAGGGAGAGGAGGCAAAGATGCTTCTTTGGTGGTTTGGATACAATATGCCTGTGCCAATGGTTTCAGTGTTACACTTCCCAAGGGGAAGGGGCATAAAGGAATGAAGAAGATGCCGACCTTAAACAAGGTATCTAGTTGTTTGTTTTGTTGTCAAAAAGTTTCCAGAGAAAAGACTCTATATCTAGAATAGATGTTGGCCGATGATTTGGCCACAAAAGAGTATGAAAAACCAGGATGACCTAAAAAAGACTAAAACAATAAAAAGATCAGAAGGGACATCTTAAAAAAAAAAAACCCAGAACTCTAGCTAATGACTTCAGATCCTCAAGAGAGAACAAGAACAAGCTACAATAAAACGAAGAATAAAATTCAGGAAAGGGATCTTGGAAATTAAAATAATTATAACAATAAGAGGTTAGTGATTTGTCTCCGCAAGAAAAGATGTTTGCTGCCAAGCCTGGCTACTGAGTTAAACCCTCAAGACTCGGTGGGAAGGAAGAACTGGTTCCCTCAAGTTATCTGCTGACCTCTACCTGAGCGCGCGCGCGCACACACACACACACACACACACACACACACACACACACACACACACAAATAAAGCACTAACAACACTTACTTATTCAATAGAAATATCAGATACTGATGTTGGTTGAAATCTCCCAGGATGGAGAACAGTGGTGGAAAACAAAAATGGAGAATCATTCTGGGAAGCTAAAAATCCACATAGCACATAATGGGAGCAGGAAGGAGGGAGTATCTGAAATGATGAAGCAGAGTTTCCTAGGACTACAGCACATGCACTTCCTACAGGGAGCACAGGAGCCTAGTGTGCTAATTAAGTGGCTGAGGAGCCAGCTTGGCCAATAAAGTGCTTGCAGCACAAGAATGAGGCCCCAGCCCCAGCCCCTGCATAGCACGCTTAGTGTGGGGTGCATAGTTATCACCCTAGTGCTTGGAAGGTGAGGACAGGTGGATCCCCAGCGCTGGCCATCTGGTCTTAACTAGTTGGTGACTGTCCGTGTTCTGGGTTAAGAGGGACAACTGAAGAGAGACACTGCAGGATGGATTTAGGCTTCTCAGCAGCATGTGCATAAACACACACACACACACACACACACACACACACACATGCCTCGATATACTAACAAAGAAGATGGTAATGATGCTGGTGATGATACAGAAACACCAAAGAACATCATCCCGGGTTTTCATAAAACTAAAGAGGAAGGGTTAATTTTGACAAGCCACCCTCAAAGGCACTCCTTTCCACAGGCTGAGATGAACATAGGCAAATGTTCTGCAAATGATATCTTTTACCTGAAGCCATGATAACTTTTTCTGCCCCCTTCCCCTTTAAATTCTACTCCCCACAAAGTAAGTCAAACCTTTCCCCTCCCCCTTCCTTCCTCCGTGTTTGGCATTAAAAAATTACCAGATTCAGGAAATTCATTAAGAGCCCAGAATTCTCAAAGGATGGGTCTGGAGGCTTGAGTAATGCAGAGAATAAATCATAGCCGCCTCGTCACGCTCCGAGGTTCATAACTCAATTGGAATATAAAGGTGTCTTTCATTTGAAAGGCTATTATTCTTCATTCTCCCATGAAAACACTACGGGATATTGCTATCCGGTCTTTCTTTCCTCTTCAAACAAATCGCATTCCCCTGACCTGAACAGATGGGGCTCTTGTGAAAAACAGCCCAGTGTTCCAAGGAACCAGGGTGCCACTGACACCCCGTTCCAGCATTCATCAGATGCACTGCCCTCCCACCTTGGACTTGACCGAAGGAATGTTTAAAATCCTAGTGATCAACTGGCAGGGGTTACTCGAAGCCATCAGGCACTCCAGCCTTTCTTTATAACAATGAGGAGCTAGGCAATTGCCACCGAGGTAGGATTCTGGGGAAAGTTAAGGAAAGAGGTATAGAGGCCCTCCTTCCTGGTGTCTTCTGCCTGCATTAACAGCTCAACAAAAATGGCGGCTCTTCATCATGATTCCCTTGGGATCAGGCTGATGCTCTCTGTGCTAATACAACTGTAATAAAGAGTGTACATACACACACACACACACACACACACACACAAAATCAATCAATCAATCCTAGTTCCGCTCCCACTTTCCCCAGCATCACCAGAAAGAGTGGCAGCCATCACTGACCAAGAAATTCTTTCTCTGAAGGAATGCCAGGCAGTCTTCGCTGGGTTGATGGGTTCAGTGCTGAGAACTCAGGCTGAGATGAACTTGCATCCTAGCTCTCTCTGTGATGCCCTTGCAGAAAGAACTGTCAAACCCAACTAATAAGCCAACAGTAAACAGCTCACGGTATTCCAGTGATGCTGAATACTCTCCATAGATATTGAGGACAGGTTCAAAACCGAGCCCACCTGTGCATGCCTGCACGAAGACATCTGTAGGCAGGGCTCCCTCCACATCTGCCTTTTCATTCAGATAAACTCTGTCCAACAAGGACTGCCTGCCAAGTGCTTGCCGCACACACCTTTCAACACCCAATCTTCAACAACTGTTGACTGTGCTCTGGTCCCTAAGCACCGAGGCTCTGGATGCTGGGCAGCTGTGGTGGGCGGGTACTTCCTCTCGTTAATCTTTCTGATTGGTGGATTCCCATGCCGAGGAGTACGGGATCCATCTGGGGCTTCTTTAAAGCAAGAGCGTATAGAGGCCAGATATGTGGCTCACAGCTCACTGGTAAATGGCATGCTTAACTTGTGAGGAGCCCTGGGTTCTAGATTTCCTATGCTATTGTATCAAATGTTGATTAAGAAAGAGTATTAAAATTGCAAAAGATTTACCAAAGGGATTCATTTCAGTGAAGAACCCAAAGTCAGAGAGATTAAGGCCTTATCTCAAATGTATGGGTAAGAAAAGCGATGTCCCCTAGCTGATGGGGGACTAGTATCTTTGAGGCAAGCGTTCCTCCGCTTTTCCAGTGAGTGAGGTATAGAGTCAGGGCACCTAACTGGAGCGTGCTTCCCCTCTCCAGGGTGCAGCTCAGGTGTTAGAGGGAGGAAAAAGAGGTGGTCCAAGCACTTTCACTACCAACTAAACCAAGGATAGCACCCCTCATGACATTGTCCTGGGATTTACGTCTTTCTGATTTCCACACTTTCAAACGGTATCGCGATTGCAGCTGCTTTAAAATTCCTCATCTGGAGCAAGGAGGTCGGGTGGAGCAGGCTTTCCATTCCCCAAACTTTTCTGTCCTAAAAGATGTGCAGTGGTGTCACGCGTGAAAGACACGTGGTCCCGAGAGACTCTTACAAGAGACACTTGCAAGAGCCAGAAAGCTCACCAAACTTGACTCACGCTTGCCCATGCTGAGCATGACCTAAGCAGGAGGCTACTGCTGGGGAGAGGAGACATTTCAAAGGCGGAGCCAACCTCAAGTGGCACAGTGAGCTCCAAGGGAAGCCAGCGGCTTTTGTGAGTCATCGCATATGCTGGGCTGCGCTTTGCAGAGACACAGCTGCAAGTGTGTCTCTCTCTGCACCTGTAAGTGACCCTAATAAACTCACTGCTGGGCCAAGCTGGACCTGGGCGCCATCACTTCTGTGCCTGTCCATTAGTCTCCTCTGTATCACGGGATGAGTAGGAAGAGATCCCAGGAAAAGGTAATGCCACGTGGACTGTGGTATCTAGGAAAGGATGATGAACGGTGGCTATAACCTGCTACAGTTCAGATGAGCCTCCCCCCTCCCCCCCCCCACACACACATACAAGGCTCATGGGTTAAAGGTTTGGTCCCTAGGCCAAAAACTGGGAGATAGTGTTATGTATAGATAGCATGTAGGGAGGGAGGCTTAGTGGAAAGAAAACAGATCACTCATCCCTAAATAAGATAACTGGTATCTCACCCTCTCATATTTTGTTTCTTGGCCACTCTAAGGTGAACAGGATACTCCGCTATGTGTTGCCACTAATCAACAGACCAACTATGAACTGATACCTGTGAAAACTGTCAGCTGAAACAAACCTTTCTTCTTTACAAGTTGATCCTCTTGTATTTTGTCATAGCAATGGATAGCTAAGTAACACAGCAGCGCTTTCTTCACTATTAATAGCTAAAACAGGACTTCCCAGGACTGAGGAATGATCTACACACTGCTTGAAGAAGTAGATCTGGGGGTTCATCTCTCGTCTATCTGGGGCTAAAATTCAAGTTTGCGCTTGGGTGTAGCTCAGCGGTAGAATGTCTTGTGTTCTTGAGGCCCCTGGTACTAACCCCAGGACTTTAAAAGAAACTCGGCTGGAGAGATGGCTCAGCATTAAGAGCACTGACTGCTCTTCCAGAGGTCCTGAGTTTAATTCCCAGCAACCACATGGTGGCTCATAACCATGCAATACCCTCTTCTGGTGTGTCTGAAGCAATGGTGTATTCATTCAACAAACAACAAAACCAAACCAAAAGGAACAAGCTCAAACCCACTTTCATTTTACTTCTTCATACTGACTCCCCTGATATGAGTTCCTTTATTACTAACAGTACAGATGTCTCATAAATTCAGTTTGACTCCAATCTTTCTCAGAAAGAACCTGCTGGGAGGGCTGGAGAGGTGGCTTAGTGGTTAAGAGCACTCGATGTTCTTGCAGAGGACCCAAGTTCAGTTCCCGGCACCCATGTCAGGCAGTTCACAACCTTCTGTGACACCAGCTCCAAGGGAGCCCTCTTCTGGCCTCCAAGCATACTTGCGCTCATGTGTACATACTATGCCCCCCCCCATACACATAGTTTGAACATAAAATAAAAATTAAATGCCAAAAAAGAGCTTGCCGAAAAGACCTTAAGAAAGGAATCCCCACCTGGGCAGTGGCAGCATACACCTTTAATCTCAGAACTCGGAGGAGGAGGCAGGAAAATGTCTGTGAGTTTGAGGCCAGCCTGGTCTGCAGAGTGAGTTCCAGGACAGCCAGGGCCATATAAAACAACCCTGTCTAGAGAAAACCAAAATAAAGACTGATCTCACTATGGCTCCCTCCAGTCAGCTGCTTAGTTCTGGGCAACGTCCTTCTCTTGCTCCTCTCTCTCCCTCCTCCATCCTTCTTTCATGTAGCTCAGGCTATCCTTACACCACCACATTCAACTTGTTTCTTCTTCATAAGTCTTGCTAATTTGAGCTAGTTATACCTTTGGTATCCATACTTTTTTTTTTAAAGACTCTCTTGGTATTTGAGAGTGACTCCCAATGATTTTATATAAATATATTCACACCCACATGCACACACATCTCCTGAGACCATCCCTAGCCACTGATGGTGACACACATTTCTAATAAGCTGTGTACACAGTAGTAGGGTGAGGTTGGGGATGTGACTTAGAGGTAGGTAGAGAGTGGTTGCCCAGCAAGCACAAGACCCTGGGGTTAGTCCTCAGAACTACAAGTGGAGGGAGAAAGCAATGGTGGTCTCTAGATTCCCAGAAGGAGAAGATGAAGAGGGAGCAGGGTTAGCTGGGTGATGGGTCCCAAAACGCAGTTATACAGAAGTAATCTGTTATTGTGTGCTATACCATAGTAGGATGATGAGAGTTCACAACAATCCTTTATGTCTATACACATTATGGAGAAAGAAGAAGAGAGAATTTTGAAACTTCCCAACCCCGCACCCCAAAAGGGAAGGGGATTACCTCAATCTGATCACAGACTCATCAGCTTCTGCTGCTCTAGCAAGCCACCTGATATAAATGGCTCACGGGAAGGAAAGACTTGCTTCGACTTACAGTCCATCAGCATCTGACCCCAACCGCTGTGGACCTTGGCAGCACTGTCCACTGCAGGAGCTCATGGGTGCTATGGTCCTCAAAGGTCCACACCAATGTGCAGATCCAGCATAGAGAAGGACGGCACTGTCTTGCTCAAGATGCCCCATCTAAAGAGTGGCGTGATGTGGGATTTTGTCTGGAATAGGTCCATCTCATTGCCCCTGGAGGATGAGGGGCTAGGAGCAAATAGGACCACACTGCACATGATTTGAGCTCTAATATAACACCAGAAGGATCAATAAACAGGCAGGGACTGCTGAGCAGACCAAGGCAAGACTCACAGAGCTTAATTCTGGCTCTCCCTAAAAGTGATTACTGATTATATAATTTTCCCCTCCCTAAATTCTTTGTGGGATCAGCTCCACTCATGTGGCTCATAAATCTCTCTCAGTGAATGAAGCAAGCACTGTCAATGACCAGAGATTAACCGCCTGTCACTGACACGTTAGGACCAGAACACTCAGTGTTAATCAGAACTGCTAAGTAAATGGTTCAAGAATTCCTCGGCCTTCAAACAGCCCCATCAGCGATGAAATGGACATGACGGATCTAGCCCGAAGACACTCAAGGGAACAACTCACTTGCCTCAGTCATTGGTCATCCAAGAAGCATTCCAAGGGGGTTGTGCATCCTACATGCCACAACATGAAAAGATTGGTCCAAACAGACATAACAGCTCTCCAGAGCATTGCAGGCTTGACAGAGCCCTGAACAACAAGAATGAATTTAAAAAAAACCCAATTTCAAGTCTCAGACGACACCTGATTTCTCCAGGATATCTGAATTCCTGGAGGTGGGAAGAGGGACATTGACAGCTGAATTCCAGCCTTGAAAACACGAGGCTCTTGGGTGAAGACAGAGACTGAATGTGTACCTAACCCAAGGTGTGTCTGTTCATCAGTCATCCAACAATCCTGCTTCACCTACAGGCTAAAGGAGACGGTCTGCCTAGGGGACCAGCCCTGCTGTCTGGATACACGCCCTGTGATGCTCAGATTGAAATGACCTCTTTGAGTTATTAGTCAGACAGCATTGTTTTTTTTAAGATGAATACTCCATTCATCTGTGCCACGTGAGCGCTGAAGACTAGAAGTTTTAACTTATTGTCATACACACTGAATCATCTTTAATTGCTTCTCAACAATGAGGAGGTAGGATCCCTTATTCAACCCAGAAAGGCGGCTCCTACTAGGGAGAAGAGCCCAGTACTGCTGAACTCTCAGTCTGTCAGCTTCTAATAATGGCACAGAGACGTATTATTCTTTATTAAACTTAGGTCTTATAACTTAAGCTACTTTCCAACTAGCTCGTATAACTTAATTAACCCATTTGTTCTAATCTACATTCTGCTATGTGACCTGTTACCTCTCCCTCAGTCTGGATACCTGTTCCTTCCTCTGTGCCTGGCTGATGAATCCCCCTCACCTGATTCTTTCCCAGAGCTCCTATCTCTGCATGGATGTCCCATCTTTCTTCTCCTGCCTCAGCTATAGGCCACCAAATCTTTATTAAACAAACCAGGAAGTGATGGAGAAGAACATTTACAAAATATGATACACGTGATGCTTCATTAAAAACAGCAATACCAGAGTCCAGACAGTACTCAGCACTCTGACGGTACAGAAACCAACCTTTGAATAACACACAGTGTTATTCAACTTACACAGTGCACAAGATTATCCTCACAGCCCAGGATACAACATGGTATCCTATGCTGTTACAGATGGCTGTGTGTGAGAAATTATGATGGGTGCATTGCATGCCTGTCGGGACAGGTAACTTGTGCTAACTCAGACTCAAGAAACAAATTGTATTAGGGGGAATGCATGTGTGAGACATAAGGAGGGGAAACTGGAGAGAGACTGAAAGAACCATCATGTCATGACCTCGAGGAAAGAGGGGATGTTGGGCAGACGTGTTCTGGTGTCTTAAAAGGACATGTCACGTGTGGTCACATCAAAGATCTAACACTTAGGAAGCTGAGGCAGGGGCACTGATGTGAGTGTGAGACTAGCCTGGGTTATATATGGACTCCCGTGCTAGCCTGGGCTTCAGAGTGAGAAAGAAGGAAAGAGAAGGAGAGAGAGGGAAGGAAGAGGAGAATGAGAGGAGAGGGGGGAGGAGAAGGGAGAGAGAAAGGGAAGAGAAAAGGAGGGTGAAGGTTGGGGAACGGAGAGGAGAGGAGAGGGAGGAGGGAGGGGGAGGGTGGAGAAGGAAGGAGAAGAGGTTCGGCAGGGCCTAGGGAGCAAGGGAGACATCCCAGCATTCAGAAGAAACTTGTTGTTTCTCGGTCAATGCCTGGGAGTTGGAGCCCTGGAGATACACCCTCCCAGCACAGATAGTGGACCTCAGAGCCTCGTTGCTGGAATCCTTGGTCAGGGGCAGGTGCAGTTCCCTAGGTAGGAGGTCTGCGAGGCATAGTCTTGTGGCTGCTTCAAAGCAACCTCCAAATCAAAATACCATGGGTGCCAAGAAGAGGGCGGGGTGCTGTTACCTATAAACTATGTGCGTTGGTGGTTGGTGAGAAGCAAAAGCCACAGCCAGCGTGGGTCATGGGATTTCTTCCAGAAGAAGGTAAGCAGAGTTGGGGGTGGAGGCAGACACCTGTACTTGTAGCACTTGGGAGACTGAGGCAGGAGGATCATGAATTGCAGGCTAGGTACATACAGACAGTTATAGGCCAGCCTGGGCTAAATAGGGAGCACCATCTCAGGAAACCAAAGCCCACAACAGCAACAGCAACAAAGGACTGGGACTATAGCTCAGTGATAGGGCTCTTGCCTAGTGTGTGTGAAGCCCTGGGTTCGAATCCTAGCACTGGAGGTGGGTGTTCTTATCCTAACTGTAAGGCAGGGGCAGTGATTTAAGGTTCACACTCTAACTGTGAGCACTGCACACTCTTGTACTAATTCGACACACAAAGCAAAGAGGAGCCCCCTCGTTAGCCATTCCTCACCCCTACCCGACCCTCCCAGTTGTCAGGATCAATTCAAAGACTGGTAGTGGTTTCCATTTGGACTACAGCCTCAACATATGAAGAGAATCAGATTTTAGCAGATGGGGGAATTTTAGAATATTTCTCCCCAAAGAACAATTCATCTGTTGACTGAGTTTCTCTGGGTGGAGTGTGGGTAAATTCATGTGAACATCTTGGATTTCTGCCTATTAATTTTTATAAAACTCCACTAACAAAACACAAGCCAAGCTCTGTCTGAGATGGATCTGTAGATCGAACATTAATTAATGGAAACTCACTAGCTGATAATGGTGGCATTTCCTGATTAGCAGGGAAAAGGTCATTTCGTAATTGTGTTGTTAACTGGTAGCCAGCCATCTGGGGGAAAATATTTTTACCCAAGAAGCTGCATTAGAATCTATTTAGGATGGATTAAAGACTTGAATATTAAAAATAAAGGACCTTGGGGCTTAGGAGATGGCTCAGTGCTTAAAAGCACTTGTTGTTCTTGCAGAGGATTGGGGTTCAGTTCTCAGCACCCACAAAGTAGTTCATGACTACCTGAAACTCCAGATCCAAGGGACCCAGTGGCCTCTTTTGATCCTTGCAGGGACCAGGTATGCACATGGTGTGCATACATACATACATACATACATACATACACACATACATGCATGTATACACACATACATACACTCATGCATTCAAGAAAGCACTCATACACATAAAATAAATAAGCTACAAAATATTTTAAAGAGGGAAGCAGGGAGGAGAGAGAAGTTGGTGGCTGGAGAGATGACTCAGTGGTTAAGCACAGAGCTGCTCTTGCGGAAAGCTTGGCATTGCTTTCCAGCATCTACACGGTTGCTCCCAAGCATCTGCAGCTCTAGTTCCAAGAGACCTGAGGCCCTTTTCTGCCCTCTGAGAGTATGAAGCGCACGCATGGTGCACACACGAGCAGGCAAACAAACAAACAAACAAAACCACCCAGATACACAAAATAAATAAATAGCATCTCTTAAAAATAAGTAAAGAACTGATAGAAAAATGTAAGCACAAGGCCAAGGGCTTCTAAAATCTGAAGCAAATGCCAGATGCTAGGGAAAGACAGGAAAATTATTTTGATTTTTAAAAGGTCACTTACGAATGGGAAAATACCTTAATCAAAAGTATTTAAAAAAAAAAAAAAAAAAAAAAAAGGCCTTGAAAGAAAGTTTGCAATTCCTGTTGCTAAAACCTGACTTCCCTAAAACAGGATGAAATCAACAAATCAGTAAGAAAGGTCACTAACTCAAACTGGAGAAAAGGGTAAAGGAGATAGGCAGATACTGGGGGAAAATTCCAGAGGTTCTTATAGAAAAAACTGCCCAAGTTTGTGTGTAAACTTAAAAGTGTATGTTATGGAGTTAGGGATCTGATTGTAGCTCCTCATGCTTGGACAGCAACAATGTACTGACTGAGCTAGCCCCACCTCTCTGGAGAGCATACACTGTACTGACTGAGCTAGCCTCCAACCCTCCTGTTTCTGTCTTCTTTGTTTTGAAACAGGGGATCTTAAAGTTCCTCTGTAGCCAAGGATGACCTTGAATTTCAGGTCCACCTTCTGGGTACTAGAATTTTCGGTGTGCTAAGATCTCCCTGATTCTGCTCTCCCCCGAGCTTCCCAAATGCACAGTTTTGTAAAAGACTCCCAAACTCTTCTCAAGTTATCCTAAGTTCATGGAATCCTTTGCTTTTTGGGGGGGTCATCACCATATTGATGGAGAAGTATGTTGAAATGAACTGTTTTTATATTTTATATATTATTATATTTATATTATATTTTACATTTAGAACTATATTTAGAATGATCACCACCATTCCATAACTAGTTTTGTGTGTGTGTGTGTGCATGTACGTGTGTCAGAGTCTTAGAAGATCCAGCTTAGAAGTTAATCTTCGTTGACAGCTTGACTGGATCTAGAATCACAGTGAAGTCACCTGTGCGGTGTTTGTAAGAGCATTTTCTGAAAGGTTTAACTGAGGAGGAGGGACTCATCTTGAATGTAGGCAGAACCATCCTGTGGCTGGGATCCCAAACTGATTAGAAAGAAGTCAGCAAGCTGAGCTCCAGCCTTCACCCCTGTTTCCTGATTTCAGATGCATCAGGACCAGCTGCCCCCTGACTCATACCGTCAAGCCTTACCCACCATGGTGGACGATACTCTCAAATTGTGAGTCGGAATCAACCCTCCCTCCTTAAGTTGCTTTGATCACAGCCATGAGAAAAGTAGCTAATTCGGTATCCCAGGCTGCCATCAAACTTGTGACCCTCCTAGAGGGATTCTGCCTCCTGTGTGCTGGGATTAGAGATGTGTCCCAGCGCCTGGATTCACAGTGGCCCCCATCTCGTCTCTGGAGAAAAGACTCTGGTCCAGCTTGCTTTCATGTGCACAGCCTGCCCACCAATCCACCTTGAAGCAAATGTGCCACCTGTATCCATTCTTGCAGCAAAGCCCCAGTGAGGCTGTGACTAAGCTGAAACTGCACAAAAGCTCCATCTATGCAGGGAGTCCCCTGGGAATTGGAACTTGTCAGGTGGAAGCCTTCTTCTAGTAACAGCATCCCAAGACACAAAGTGGCCCTTGTCACCACAGAGATCTGTTGGGGGGTCCTCCATCACTGTGTGGGACACTGAAGAAACAATCCCATTCCTGATTTGTAGGCAATCTGGTATTGCTATAGTTTGTTACTAATATAAAGATTGTTAGAGAGTGTTAATAATGGAAAGATCCTGTGCCTTTAACATGTCTCTTTCTAAAAAAAAAAAAAAAAAATCCAGAAGTGTTGCATTAGAGTCTATGTACGTGCAGGAGAACAATTTTTGTTACAAATCACAGGAGACATATTAAGACACAATTCTGATCTCCTTTCTGTTGATCCAAAAGTACTTTTGGAGATTCCTGTAGGTGAAGTATTTTCAGCTGAGCTGTCTGATTTCTTAGCCATTGTCACGGTGATGTGTTAACTAACAACTCGTGTCTGATGGTGAATTATTGACAACATTCTCTTTAAAACTTAATTTTCTCTGCACTGGGCTTACACATGACCCACTTCAGGCTCAACGCATGGACTTTTAATTCACAAAAGGCGTCTCCTTATGAGCTTCTCTTTTGAGATGTAGATTTGCATTTCTCTCTAGAACATTTGATTTTTACAATATTTCAAAACATTTACAAATTTCTCTTCATCGAAAACCCCAAGAGAACAATTTGCTACATTTGTAGCTGACACTTCATCTACTTTTTATGCCCACTTACTAAGGAAAGGGAGGCAAACCTGAAGCATTATGGGTACTTACTATTAACTGCTTGAGTGGACATCTTCCTAAAGTGAAATATTTAGTTACACAACCAAAACTCATTTCTGCATGTCACAAAATCAACAGCAAGTCCTCAGTCATGATCACATGCGCAGTCTGAATTGGAACTTTTCTTACTGGTCCTCAAATATCTCCCCTCAGTGGGCATGTCTGGCCCGGGATTCAGTGTTCCTCACAGTGCATTCACTGAGCTTTGTACTACAAGTTCTTGCAGGAAACCTGTCTCTCATCTCTCTTTGATTCAAAACTATGAAAGCATTTGGACCTCTTATGGTAACCGACTTGTAAAACGTGGAAGCAATTAATCTAAGCAGCTATAGCCTTTTGAAGATCAATAGATGCTCGTGCTTCATTTTTTTCTTGCTGTGAGAAGCCACTCATTCGCATAACCAAGGAGAGTCTCTGCGGTCTTCACACATGCCTCCTTCCCATCTATTTTTAGAAACGCGTGTGTGCAGGCTGCCACTACCACTTAGCGTGTCTCCGCACCCTTGCGGGATTTCTGTCTTCGAAAGAGAAAATTCACATTTTAGAGTTGTATCCCTTCTACACATCCCAGAATCTTGGCAAGGACCCCGTGGGTGACACGTTCTAAAATTACAAAGCCAAAGCCGTACCTGCCGCACTACTTCGCACTACTTGGAAGGCAGAGCTGGGCGGGGAGGGGAGCCAGGAAAGAAAACCACCGTAAGGGCCTGATGTGTAAATCTGAACGCCTCCCCTTCTCAGGGAGGGAAACCTGGAGAGAGGGTTTGCAGCTTATTGAGTTCCTTTCACCTGAAAGAACAGACAGCAGCTACAAAGGTGAAGGTAAGGATGCTGCAAGAGTGTTTATCAAGGCCCCGGGGCTCAGGGTTTCGAGCTCAGAAGGGCAGACACGTCCGAGGGAAGCAAAGGGGTCTTTTCCCCTCCAAGAAAAGCGAAATGCTGGTAAAGTTACAACTGCTTTGGTCTCAAACAAGATACACAGTGAGTATTTCACTGGAAGATCACTGTGCGAGTTCAGCATCCCACTGGACTGAACAGAAACCGACTGATGAGGGCCCACGAAAGTTCTGGGTTGCCTTTCTGAGCCCTCCGGTTGGAGTGTTGGCCGATCCTGCTGACTGGATATGGTGCAGGTGTGAATCCGTGAGCACAGTTAGCGTGTCCAGAAGACAACCTTTCACGGTGCAGTCCCTAGCCTCCGGCTCTTCCCTTCTTTCCACCCCCTGTTCCTCAATGTTCCCTGAGCCTCGGTGCTGGTGGGTTGTTCTACATGTCCCAGTTAGGGTTAACCACTCAAGAGGCACATATTTTCAGCGCTTTGACCAGTTATAGTCCTCTGAATTAACTGTTACCCACTGCGGAGGAATCTTCTCTGGCCAGGGCTGAGAGTGGCACTAGCCCAGTGAAGTAACATGACTATTCAGACGTCAGTTTAACAGGTAGATTTTGCAAACCAACACTGGTGGGGTTTCCCTAGGGCCTATGACCTCCAAAGCCATGAGCTTTTGATGGGGCTTACAGTATCAGGCATGAATAATTATCAGGCCTCCAACTGATTTACATATGTATATATATGTATGCATATACACTTACATATTTATATAAATATATGCATATATAAATATACACACATAAATACATGCACATAAAATATACATATGTAAATATATACACGTAAATATATGCATATAAATATATGCATATATACTTATATGCATATAAATACACATATATACATATATATGCGTAACATAGTGTGTGTGTGTGTGTGTGTGTGTGTGTGTGTAGAGAATAGGGGGTAGTTCTGGTTTTGGAGGGAACTCCAACCCGTTTCTCATAATTATCTTCCTGCCATCAACATGCAGACTTTCCTCCACATTCTCACTAGCACCTGCTAACTCTCATCTACCTGACAATGGGCATCTCAAGGGTGTGGTGTGATGCCTCATTGTGGTTTTGATTAATGTTCATCTGATGCTTAGTGATGCCCAACACCTTCCCAAGCATCCGTCGGCCATTGGTCTTTGGAAGGATCTACTCAGATTCCGTACCCACTCCTTTCCTTCCATTTCTTTTTCTTTTCTCTTTTCTTTCTTTTTTTAAATTTTTTTTTTGAGGGGCTGTACAGGCTATCTCAATTTTCTGCTGCTTCCATCTTTACTCACTTGCTTCTGGCTAAGACTTGTCCCCCGAGTCAATATTTTCAGACCCTTTATACTCATTTGCAATCAGGACTTTAACTCACCTGAAATATTCCTAGTGAAATTCAAACAAAGTGTGTGTTTTACAGTTGATCCACTGTTGTATTGAACTCTAATTCCTTTAAGAGATCAGAGTCCAAGCTAAGAAACAACTAAATCAGCACATCACCGAAGGGCCCTGATAAGGACAGCTAACAATTACCAAATGTTCACTGTAGGTAGGTGTGGTCCTAGGCATGTTATATTGTGTGGTGGTTAATTTTCTGTATGCCAACTTGACTGGGTCACATAGAGCCTCTCTATTCAAATGAACATTTCTGGACATATCTGCAGTGTTTCTAAAGAGGATCATGTCTGAACTGGTGGATGGGATAAAGAAGCAGCCTCCTCTAATGTGGTATAGACACCATCCAATCCATTGAAAGTTCAGATAGAACAAAAGGCCCGTTTGCTCTCTCTGCTGCATGGTAGGCCCTAGCCTTCTCTCACTACCTCCCTATTCTCAGATCTTCACACTTGGACAATGCTTTCCTGGGTCTCCAGCTTCGGTAATCACATCATGGACCTCTTAATTACCATAACTATAGCAACCAGATACTTAAAGCAGACTTCTTTAATTCCATTGGTCTCATTCTCTGTCCATTCTTTATTTTTTAATAATGAAATTTCTCTTTATTTTAGTTTTTTAATGACT
>NC_034605.1:49819736-49830412 GCF_900095145.1 Mus pahari | reverse complement strand
CTCAAAAATAAACAGCTATAAAGAGCCTTCCATATGACACATCTACTAATGAGTTGGGTTTTTTGTTTTTTGTTTTTTTTTTTGTTTTTTTTTGTTTTTTTGAGACAGGGTTTCTCTGTGTAGCCTTGGCTGTCCTGGAACTCACTTTGTAGACCAGGCTGGCCTCAAACTCAGAAATCCACCTGCCTCTCTCTGTCCATTCTTAATTCATCTGTTCAACAATTCTGCAAAGTAGTCTTATCATCAGTGACATTTTGTGGATAAGGAATTGATACAGCAAAGTCACTCATATAACTTACCCAAGGTCACACATCTGGTACATACAGAATGCTAAAATTGGTTTCTCCTTGGGTCTTCAGTGGTAGATCAATTGGTAGAGCACTTGATTAGCATACATAAGCCCTAGGTTCCATCCCCAGCACCACATGAGTGAGGCATGGTGGTGCATGCATGTAATTCCAGTGACTGGGAGGTGAGGGAGAGGATCAGAACTCTGGCTATATAGCAAGCTTGAAGTCAACCTGACATACATTTGATCATGTCTCAAAACAAAGAAGCAAACACACATACCACATACACACACACACAGCACATACATACAGATACCACACACACACACACACATATACATACACACATACACACACAACACATACACACAGATACCAAACACACATACACGCACACCACACACATGCACACATACACCACACACATACACACACACAGCACATACACACACACATACACACATACCATACACATACACACACAGCACATACATATAGATACCACACATACACACACACACACACACACACACACACACACACACACACCACCGGAAATTCAAAGTCATCCTGACTACGTAGCAAGTACAATCATGCAGCCTGGGCTACATGAAACCCTCCCACAAACATACAACAAACAAATGGTGGTTGTTCCTGAGCAATGATAGACAGCAGTGAAGCTTGCTAGATCCCTTTCCACCATCAGAGCTGTCAAACCATGTTGGAGAGCCATAGGACAGGCTTCTGGCTAGTAGACAATCAAGAGTGCTTAAAGGAGGAAGCAAGGGTAGGTTGCTTTCCAGAGTGGCCCAGGGCATGTGGATATGAGGGTGGCCTCAGGGACAGGATTCCTCAGCCAGGACCGCTTGTCCTTTCCTCCATATCATTGAGTTAAGATGGTGAAACTTTTGAGGTCACAACATTTTGTTTATGACTTGTAAGAGACAAGACAGTGAGAGAGCCTCCATTCCTTATCCCCAGGTTTTTAGACTTTTGCCCCTCCCTTCTTCCCCCTGCCCCCTCTTCCTTAGACCCTGGGTTACTCTGTAGCCTGCGGTGATCTGGAACTCACCATGCAGCCCAGTCTGGCCTTGGCCTTCTTCTCCTGCCTCAGCCTCCCCATGGCTGTCTAGGTCCTTTGCTATCAGCTCCTCATCCCTCACCCAGTTCCCTGGACTTCTTTACCATACACAGAAGTTATGAGAGAATAGCAGATTCCCGTCCCTCCCACATTAGCTTCAGGGGCTCCTCTTTCTACACCAGCCACTTCCAGCGCTGCTTAGACTAGACATGGTTCCCATCTAGAAAGGGGACAACATGCAGGATGCCAGGGGGAGGAGTCCCCTGGATGACCTCATTGCTGGAATACTGTGAGAGGATGTTGACTCTGTTTTTCAACCAAAATAATATATTAACCTTTCTGAATGAATCAGCAGTAGACTAGTACAGCAAATTTTCTAAAGAAATCAACTCCCTACTGTTACCATGGACGGAGACTCAAATCCTCAGCTTTCATTCTGTCCACAGACCCCTCACCCCCAACTCTAGCCCTCTGGCTGCATACCCAACCTACTCATTCATTCATTCATTCATTCATTCATTCATTAATTCTTCCTTCCATTTCTTCTTCTTCTTCCTCCTCTTCTTCCTCTTTCTCCCCCTCCTCTTTCTCCTCCTCCTCTTCTTGTTTGTTTTTCTGAGATAGGATTTCTCTATCTAGTCCTGGCTGACCTAGAATTCACTCTGTAGACCAGGCTGGTCTTGAACTCAGAGATCTGCCTGCTTCTAATTCCCATGTGCTGAGACTAAAGGTGTGCACCACCTGGTAGTATGCCCACGTCTTAAGCCCAACAGATTCAGTGTTACCAGCACTTTGGATTTCTCTGTTTTTCCTGTCTTTTTCACCAACCCCTTCCCTGCACCCTCACCAGTACAACTCCAACTTTAACGGACCCAAATTCATTTAGTAGACAAGATAGTAAACAGTGGCCTTTGGTTTTCATCTGGTCTCCATCTGTTCGTTCGACCAACAGTGTGTTGATCTATTTTAAAGACTGCATCTGTACTGAATACACACAGATGTTTTCCTTCTCATTATTACCTAAACAATACAGTGTAGCAAAGGCTGAGATACAATGTATCTAATCATAATTATTAGTAGTAATCTACAATTTACAATGTATAGGAAGGTATGGGGGTGATGGATTTAGTTCTTAAAGTGCTTGCCACACACGTGTCAGGACTCGAGTCTGGGTCCCTAGCATACATATAAAAGCCAGGTAGATAGGGCAGGCACTATGACCGACAGACTGGAGCAGTGCTATGAGGGCAGAGAGACCATCCAGGAACACGTCCGGGTGCATCTGGTGTTGGTGGCAGGGAGGATATAAAAGGTAACGAATATAATTCACTGAGATTAGTCATCAGCTCCCACCCCCAGTCAGACACTGGAACTCGCCTGAGAACCCACTATTTAAGCTGAAGATGGGCCTTATCTGAAAGGGAACCATAGTAGGACTTTCTGGGACCCGCCAGTGGTATAGAGAAGTTGCGGAGTCTTTTATATCATTTAAAGCTTAGACCCTTCGCTTGGGCAGTCTTTGCAGCTAGCTAGCTTAAACTTATCCTGACCAACTTGGTTATGACCCTCCACATGGCTAGCTCTGTGCCTCTCTGTTCCACTGAGGTAAATCCTGTTCCTTCTGTATCCACCCTCGGGATGGTCTTTGTCTGCCTCTTCTCCCAGGATATCTCTCCCCCCCTTCCCCTCCCCCTCTCCCTCCCCTTTCCCTCTCCCTCCCTTCCCCCTTCCTCTCCCTTCCCCTCCCCTCCTCCCCTGCCCAACTATTGGCTGTCAGATCTTTATTTCAACCAATCAGAACCTCTGATACAATTCTAGGCCTCTAGGCGAGTGAGGAAGGACTTAACATTTACACAACATAAGGCCAGTGATGGGCCCCAGAAATAACTATATCAGGATCCTGTCAGCATTTAGCCCTCCGCCAGTACAGAATTAACCATGGAAATACAGAGACACATCTTCACACAATGTGAAGAAAAGTTTACCTCAACAAGGAACTGGTAGTGAGAAGGTTTAGGGAACCTCCCTGGATGGAGGCCTCTGTCTATACCACAGGTCGTTTGCCCTGCCCCCTTCTGAGTGAAACCAGCAACTTACCAGGTCAGGGCTGCCTCTTCTCCCTGTGCAAAGGCCCTAAGCAGCTGAATAAACCCAGAGACCTCATCGGGAGGCCCAGATCTCCAGGAGCAGCCTTTGGAGCTACGGAAACAGAAATTCTTCCGTCTTTCCTCAGGCAGATTTCCCTAGGGATGGGATACCCTGGTTATGAAGTAGCCCGTTCTGGTAGATTGGCATTCAGGGATAACTTGAGGAAGGTACCCTGTCACATTGATGGTAGACCACGGTGCAAGGGGACAGACAAGCTTTGTTCTCGAAAGTGGGCTCAGGGAATACTTTGGAACTCACCAAAAGAAAACCAAAGTGAGGAGAAAATGGCCCAAACAAAGTAGTCCCTTCTGGCAGGATTTATTCTGACCTGAAGACTATAGTTACTAGCCAGGCATAGTGGTAGCTGCCTCTAATTATACTGGGGCGACAGAGGCAGGGTGATCAAGAGTCAGAGACCAGCTTGTACTCCGAAGTGAGACTCTGGAGGGGGGGGGGCAGAGGGAAGAGGACCCGATCGAAGTGGCACAGAAATTAAGAATGAAGATAAAAGGCTGTGGGGCTCCCCCTTAGTAGTAAGAGCTTAGAGGGAGATGAAGTTACTGTAAACATCAAAAGGATTACAGTCTCTGACATAACCAGAACTGGCTAAGCCACGGGTGAGTTACAGTGAGCAGGTGACCGAGCATTTGCCCAGGTCTGTTGTAGCTACTGAGTGTGGCAGGAACAGGTATGCCCTTAATGCGTACATCACTGAGAGATTATGTCTTCTCATGTACTGGTGATGTCTCCAGTTCATCCGGAACCCCCCCCCCCCGGAGTGACAACTTGACTATTACCTTGACAAATACTGTATATTTCATATCCAAATATAACTGCTGCCCATGGGATGGAGAACTGACACATTAGTACTGGGGTCATCATCAGCCATAGATACAATGCCTCCCACACAGTGCTTCAGACACTTCAGAAGGTAAACAAATCAAAATTGTATTTATTTACTCATTTATTTATTACAGGTAAGTACACTGTGGCTGTCTTCAGACACATCAGAAGAGGGCACCGGAACTCACTGTGGATGGTTGTGAGCCACCATGTGGTTGCTGGGATTTGAACTTGGGACCTTCAGAGCAGTTAATGCTCTGAACCACTGAGCCATCTCTCCAGCCCCCAAGACAACTCTTATAAAGGATGATATTTAGTTGGGGCTGACTTCCTGGTTCTGAGGTTCAGTCCATTATCATCATGGAGGGAGATGACAGTGTCCAGGCAGGCATGGTGCTGGAGGAGCTGAGAGTTCTATGTCTTGTTCCAAAGGCAAAGCAGAGAAGACTGGCTTCCAGGCAGCTAGGAAGAAAGTCCCAAATCCTGCCCCACAGTGACACACTTCTTCCAGCAAAGCCATCCTTCCTAATAATGCCACTCCCTGGGCCAAGCATATTCAAACCACCACAGCTAGGAAAAATCATCCTGACTGCGGTAATATAGACCCAGAAAGACAAATACTGTATGTATTCTCTTATATGTGGATGTTAGCTTCTAAGCCATTGGTAGGTATGCTATAATCATATAACCACAGAGGTTAGGTATAGAGTAAGGGAATAGGGGGAGGGGATAGAACTAGGGGAGATATAGGAAGTACAATATAATTATGGAGAGAGAATGGGAGACTGGAATGGGAGGGTTAAATGGAGAGGGAAGGGAGGGCTAAGAGAGGGACAACTAACACTGAGGACCATTTGATGGATTGTATGGAAACCTACTACAGCGGAAGCTTCTTAAAATACATATCTGAAATCTAAATGGAGTCGCTGAATAATGGGGAAAACAGTGCCCCAACTAGACATGTCTTACCACAAAGATAAGCTTCCAGGGCCGAGAATGGGTTACATCTCATTGAATTGTTGGCTGGTGGGGCCCATGGCAAACCCTCATGTAGTACCCATTTCCCAGGCTATTGGCTGGTCTCTACAGGTTTATGGTAAAGCCCTATTGCTGAAGACAATACCCACACTACTCATTTGACAAAAAGAGAAGTGACCACCAACCCAGCTACAAAACCTGTCATCCGTCATGGTGGCCTGCCTTCGTGAAATGCTGGTGTACTAGTGGTGTAAACGTGTAAACGTGGTAGTAACCAACCACTATTTGTGCAGATTTCAGCCCCACTCCACAAGCTGAAACTCATGCCTAACACTGATCAGATGACCAAGAACTTGAAACTAGATAAGCCATAGGTTTATGTTGCAGGAAATATTGAAAGACAACCAGCAAACTCTGTGGTGCTAGATGATGCTCCCACGCTCCTACGCTACGCTAGGCCACAGGTCTCCCACTGTGCCATCTCTCTGGCGCCACCCCCCCCCCAGTTCCTCTCGCAACCACACAACACCCCATGTACCCCATGGTCAGCCATCCTAATACCTAATTACCTGGTAGAATTGAGACTCTTAAAGCTTAATTAACCAATCAAATTTATGTGTCAACAAAATCACAATTTATAAGATACCAATACCATAATTTCAGAGCCAGTTGATAATGATGGAAGCCTTATCCCAATATTTCTAACCTTGTGAAATCATAGCTACTTGTGGCTGGTAAATGCCATGTGGGTATACATCCAAAGCCATCCCATCTTGGTTCCCATAGCTATAAAGGGACTTCTAATAACATTCTGCTATACATATAGATGAGTGCTTCACTCAGTTATTGTCAAGAAACTTCCTTCTGCAGGATATGGGCATTAATACAGAGACCCATAACTGGACAATGTGCGGAGAGTGAGAAACCTTGGAACACTCAGTTCTAGACTGAAGTCTTCATCAAACTCCTCCCCGAAGGGCTCATGCAACTATGCCCAAGAGGAGGTGGAGAGTTTGTAAGAGCCAAAGGGGATAGATAAATGACATCAAGAAAACAATGTCTTCCAGATCCAACAGGACAGACACACATAGAGCTCGCAGATACTGTGGCAGCGCACACGGGTCTACACAGGTCCAAGCCATATGTGAGCTTCCATCTCTAACCAGGACGCTATTGTCAACTGACAACTCTTGGCAGAAGAAAACTGTTTCCTCCAGTCTCTCAGTTAGGGTCTTACTGCTGTGAACAGACATCATGACCAAGAACTCTTCTTATAAAGGACAACATTTAATTAGGACTGGTTTATGGGTTTAGAGGTCCAGTCCATTAGCATCAAGGCAGGAGCGTGACAGCATCCAGGCAGGCATGGTGCAGGAGGAGCTGAGAGTTCTACATCTTCATGTGAAGGATGCTAACAAAATACTGGTTTCCAGGAAGCTAGGGCAAAACCCAGGCCCACAGTGATGCACCTACCCTAATAAGGCCATACCTATTCAAACAGGGCCACACCTTCTAATAGTGCCTTCCTGGGCCAAACATATACAAACCATCACACACACTTGAGGGCAGATCCTTTGCCCAACAGTAGATGGCCAACACAAAATGAACCAAATGCTATTTATCTAGATTGGGGGGGGGTGTTCATATTGATTTGATTGGACACTTTTTATCTTACTGGTCTTTGCTTGTGTATTATGGTTTCTGATTTTGAGTTTTTATTGGTTATATGTGTGTGTGTTTCTTGTGCCTTTTCTTTTTCTGTTTTTTTTTTGGAGAGAGAGAGAGAGAGAGAGAGAGAGAGAGAGAGAGAAGGATGGATGGGTGGGGAGTTGAGGAGAAACTTGGAAGAGATGAAGATGAAGGACGGGAGACCATAATCAGAATAGAGTGTATGAAAAAAAGATGTATTTTCAATGAAAAATGTGGTATCCCTAATAAGGAGATTTTCAAATCTTGCTATAGAAACTACAGAGCAAATAAAGTTTCTGATGTTCAGGAATAGGCGAGGAGATCACTGAAGACTTGAAGCTGACAGGACAGTACTGTGTTTACCTCTGTTGCCCTAATGTGGGCGTCCGCATGCACGGAAGACAATGGTATCAGGAAGTTGAGGTTCAATAATTTTCATGACATTTAAATTTATGTCTTTGGCAATGACAACATTTGTTGAATAATGTTCATGGGAAAATTAATAGTAGACAATTTTTAAAAGGGAAAGAAACTGCTAATGTCTTTGGTGTGCATTGTCTGCTGATGGGTGACATTTTCCTTTTTTTCTGCCCAGAGCCAGCTCTGCCTCAGCTAAGGGCTGGTTTGTCAGCCTAGGCCTCAAAACACAAGGCCTGAGAACTGAGCAGCCCCTGTGGCGATGGATGTTCATGGGGAGGAGGTCCTGAGCTTTGCATGGATGCTGGCCACCGTGGAGAACTCAGCCAGACTGACGGATGCTGTCGCTTAAGCTAGATTTACAGAAAGCCTCTTAGGAAGTATTCGCTTGCCCTGGAATGACCTTTTGATTCTCTGATGACTTAAGCCATCAGCAGTTTTTAGGTCATCCTGACAGCCTACTACCACCCACTGGAATGGCTTCTGAACCTGGTCTCACAGAAATCAGGTAAGGCGAGAGTTCCCGGATGCCTGCCATCAGCTGTCTTCAGAAACCATGGCTTTCTAGTTTCTAACAGAAAGCTGTGCCAGCTAGAACTTTCTAGCAAATAAATATAGGCAAAGGCAGTCCCCTGGCCAGCAGGCATACACAGCAGTGGTTAGCCATGGCGGACTTTAGGATATGCAGAAGTAGTTTTGAAGGATGTCTGGGCCAAGGTGTGTTGTGGGGAGAAGCCACCATCTGTCCCATAGCCTACCCCAATCTAGAGGTTCCCTCTGAACAAGACCATGTGTCTCCCACACTGCAGCTTGTGATCTCAAGTTACTGGTTTATTCTAGGCTTCTTTTCCTCAAACTGACTCCAGGCTAAGCTACTATCTGTCCACCCCCCAGATCAGTGCCTCTCAGCCTTCCCAATGCTACGACCTTTTAATCCAGTCCCTCATGTCTTGGTGACCCCCCAACCATAAAGTGATTTTTGTTGCTGCTTCATAACTGTAACTCTGCAACTGGTAGGAGTCATAGTGTAAATATCTGTGTTTTCTGATGGCCTCAGGTGACCCCTGGGAAAAGGTCATTGGACCCCCAAAGGATCGAGACCCACAGGCTGAGAACCACTGCCCATCGGTCTTCTCTGTTTCCCTGTTGCATCTGGTCTGGGCCTGCAGACCTTGGGAGGGCGCTGCTCACAATTAAGTTAATCCTCTTTGCAAATGCCCTCAGGGACACAGCTGAAATTGCACCTCCTTCTGCAGGAGGTGGGCCTTAGTCCACCACGCTGACGATTAAAATGAAACGTCGCAACCTCAGGATTTGAAGGCTGCAAGGTTTGCAAAAGTCCCGAGAGCCCTCTTTTCTCTAAACATCCCTGGGCAACTGTTCCACGGCCCTCTTTCAGGTCAGTTTTAGTGGCCTGCAGGGGAGAATGACAAGCCAGCTACTCTGTAGCTCTCAGGATGACTTTCAGGAGGGACCAGCTCTTCACAGTCGGTGATGAGAACGTCACAGGTCTCAACGGATCTTATCCCCACGGCCCTGTGCAGGAGATAATTTCACTACCACCATCTTTCTATCTTATGATTTTAAATGAGGGAACCAGACCCTCCAGATTTGCTGGCCCAGAAAGGGGGGTTTCCCAGTTCATACCTGACATTCTGCAGGCAAGAGCTCCACCCTCCCTCACCACCCTTGGAATTTCAGGCCAGATCCCCAGAAGGAACAGTCTGACAGGCTCAGTGTGAGGCAGGAATTACTGTACTGAGCAGGTGGAGGGGGGCTGTGGAGGGAAGAGGGGGAGGGGGAGGGAGGTAACACAGCACAAGCATAGCTTGTGAGGGAGCCGAGGGGTGGGACGTGGGGAGGGGAGGAGCGGAGCGACAGTTCTCAGAATGGAATCTCATACTTCATGTGTGGTGGGAGTCCGGATTCCCCACTCGTTACTCATGAGCCAATGGAAGATTAGGTTGTTTCAGGCTCCCTGTTAGTGAGTGAGGTAAGCCTTCCGAATCGTTTCTTTCTGGTAGGGAGCTGTCCAGGGAGAACGGCTGGGACAGTGGAAAGGTACATCCTGTGACATGACCTTTTCCAAAATCAAAACAAGAGCCAGCTAGCTGTGACAAATGTGTCCTTCAAGTATAACCTTTCACATTTCCTCATGGAGATAAGGAGCTTCGGTCCTCTGCTTGGATCTAGGTGGCTCTGCGATGACAGCTGTAGGATTTCTGCAGATGGGTCAGAAAAGATGGGACAGATTTCCCTGGTGCTTCAAACGCTTATGCTTGGAACACAGCCTACTGTGTGGTTAACCTTTGATCACTGTGGACAGAATATCTGAGATAAACAGCCCTATATAAGGAGGATGTAGGGCATGAGAGGTTTGCTGGCTTCATTGATTCTGAGTCTATGGTGAGGCAACCATCGTGATGGGGATTGTGTGGCAGAGCAAAGCTGCCAACATGGCGGTGGCCACAAAGCCAAATGGAAGGAAGATGGAGGCCTGCATTCTAATATAATCATCCCTACAGTGCCCTGACTTCTTTCCGCTAGTCTCCTATACTTAAACGTTCCATCAGGTCTCAATCTCGCCACCAGCTGGGGACCAAGCCTTCAACACATGGGGTTCAGAAGCTATTCGAGATCTAATCTCTATACCTACCGGTGCGGAGAGGCCATAGAGGGAAAGCCAGGTGAGAGGCAGTCGTTCAGCTCCATCACCCCTCCCCCAGCTGTTCCAGCTCCCTCTGTACTGATGATAAAACTAGAGCCGGACCTCCTCACGACTCTCTGGAACTGGAAGGGCTGCAGTGACTGTCATTTAGAGTCGCTAATGTTTGGGCGGGGGTGGGGGGGGGGCAGAGCTATTACGTAACAGCACGTGCTGATTCCCAGAGGTCTGCAGAGGGATGTGAACCTGCAGATACCTGAAGGATGTGTTGTGTGAGGAGGCAGGCTGGGAGTGTAGCGCTGTGACATCAGCACTGAGAGCACTTGCTGGGACTTCTTGAGGGACAAATGTGATTCTTCACAGAGGTCTTCACAGAGAACAGAACTTTCAAATGAGTCACCTGACGGTGGTGTGCTTGGAACTGGAGATTCAAGTGGAGGATGCAGGGTAACTTTGAGGGGTACACTGATTTCAAAGACACACTGATACTCTTAAAAGCCATAATTATTTTCATTATGTTTAGTTCTCTCTCTCTCTCTCTCTCTCTCTCTCTCTCTCTCTCTCT
>NC_034605.1:49790932-49819731 GCF_900095145.1 Mus pahari | reverse complement strand
GTGTGTGTGTGTGTGTGTGTGTGTATGTGTGTGTTTCCAGATGCAGCATGGCAGCTCAGAGTTGCCGGTAACACCAGTTCCAGGGGATCTGATGTGTTTTTCTGGCTTCTTTGACCCCCTTCACTGATGCAGAATGCACACACACACACACACACACACACACATAATATATATATAATATACATACAATATTATATTATAATATATAGTATTATCCATATATACTAGATTTTTACTTTATGTATATGTAAATATTTTGCAGGCATGTGTATAGATGTATGCCCAGTTCCTGTAGAGTTGAGAAAAGAATATCAAATCCCCTAGAACTGGACTTACAGATGTTTGTATGTCACCATGTGGGTGTTAGACATCAAACCTAGGTCCTCTGTAAGAGCAATAAGTGCTCCTAACCTCTGAGCCACCTCTCAGGCCCCAAGACGCAATTCTTAATAAGTAAAGATAGACTGGTTCTGAAAAGCACACATTTAGTAAACTCTTAGACAGGGTAAAAAGTAGATGAGGCTCTTCAGGTCCAAGAAGGCTGGAAAGTAGGAAAGGCCATTTACAGTGGAACTGTTTAACCAGCAGCACTTAACCCACACCCCTCCCACCTTAAGACTTCTTCTTATCCACTTGGGGTCTTTCCTAATTGTGCATTCCTCTGCTTGCTTCACATCTCACGTCCTGTGGCTTGCTAAGTCACTCCACTCCATTTCCACAGTAAGCACCCTGCCTCCAGTTTGTTTCTTCTGCCCCATTTGCAATACTGTTGACTTTCTTCAGGCCATTGTGGCCTCTCCTTTGGAAGCCTACCACAGTCCTCTCAAGGGAGAGAAGACTGGCAAATGAATTACTTAAAGAGATGCTCCCCCTCATGTCAGTACCTGGTTTGAAACTCTGAATCATCACTGACTTCATTTAGAACAGAGAAACAAGTTTCCAAGCACTAGAGGCATCGATGATGTGGCTAAGAGGCTTAAAGTCCTGGGTTCAATTCCCAGCGTTGCTAAAGACTTCCATAATCTAGTACAGAATGAGAAAGATCATTGACACGGGTAAGGAGGAGTGTTTCTCTCTTCTTTCTTTGAGATCGGGGGTTCTCCTTCTGCAACTGAGGCTGGCTTAGAACTCTTGGTGATCCTCCTGCCTTAGTGACTGGAGTTCTGGGATTACAGGTGTGTTCTACTATGTCTGGCTTCTCGCCCTTCTTCCTTTCTTTCTTTCTTTTTCTTTCTTTCTTTCTTTCTTTCTTTCTTTCTTTCTTTCTTTCTTTCCTTTTTTTTTTTTTTTTTTTTCCGAGACAGGGTTTCTCTGTACAGCCCTGGAATTCACTTTGTAGACCAGGCTGGCCTCGAACTCAGAAATCCACATGCCTCTGCATCCTGAGTGCTGGGATTAAAGGTGTGTGACACTACCGCCCGACTCGCCCTTGTTTCTTAAGACTGTCACAGTATTAATACTGTGAACACTGTGGAATAAAACAATCAGAAATATATTTATTCCCCAGACCTAGGGGCCAGACTTCCAAATGCAAGGTGCTAGCAAAACCACATTTCTCCTGGAGACTCCAGGGAAAAATTCCTTCTTGCCTCTTCTAGCTTCTGGTAGCTCCTAGCAGTCCCCTGCTTCTGGCTGCATCTGTCTACTCTTATCTTCTCTCTCCCTCGCTTCCTTCCTGTATATGTGTGTGTCTGGACACCCCCCCCCTCTTTCACAATTGCACCAGTCAGTGGATTAAGAATGAACATTATTTTAAATGAAGTCGCACCCACAGGCTCTGGGCGAATAGGGCTTCAATGTATATTTTAAGGATTTATTTTTATTTTATGCATATGGGTGTTTGCTTGAGTGTATGTATGTCTGTGAGCCCAAGGAGGCAAGAAGAGGGTATAGGATCCCTTAGAACTGGAGCTACAGATGGTTGAGAGCAGCTGGGTGCTGGTTTTCCTGAATGAGCAGCAAGTGTCCTTCACCCCTGAACTGTCTACTGACTCTCAGCCTCTTGGACCTCTTGGACATACACACACACACACACACACACACACACACACACACACACAAATTTTATTTTTATTTTATGTGTAAGGGTATTTTTTGCCTGTATGTATGTCTGAGCATCATGTGTGTGTACAGTGCCTTTGGAGGCCAGAAGAGGGTATAGAATCTTCAGGACCAGGAGTTACAGATGATTTTGAACTGGTTCAGTGAGACGCCTGACGTGTAGGTGCTGGAAATTGAACCTAGGTCCTCTGTAAGAGCGGCAGCCATCTCTCCAGCCCTGGATATATCTTTCTTTAAATACTCAACATTCTAAAATTGCAACTTTTGGAAAGTGCCAGAACAACAATTTAGCATAGGGAAGGCACCTTGCTTATTAAATAGTTCTGGGAGAAGCAGACAAATTTTGAGAGTAAGAGGTAATATTCAATAGGCCCAGCCAGAGGGATTTAAAAAAAACAAAACAAAACAAGAACATACATAATCAAAGAATAGAACTTTAATTTCCTGGCTGCTGGATACAGGAAAGAGTATATGTAGGAAGTAAAGCTAGGAAATCTAGTGAAGAGGATGTCTCAGTAATCCAAAGGTGAGAATTGAGCCTCAGGGGCCTGTGAATCCTGTGGAAGAAATAGCTCGGCGCCTCTAGCCAAGAGCCTACAAAACTGTCTGTCGTGGTGTGTGTGTGTGTGTGTGTGTGTGTGTGTGTGAGAGAGAGAGAGAGAGAGAGAGAGAGAGAGAGAGAGAGAGATTTGAAGAGCGGAATGGAGGGATAGAGTAGGCGGGTAGTACTAGGAACTCAGGAGGCAGTCTGCTGTATGACCCTCCGGGGTGACCTGAGTTCGTTGGTCGCCTGAATCAAGGTGAGGGAGACTAAGGGACAACAGCGGAAGCACTGCTTCAAGCCAGGCTTCCTGGGAGCTGGAGGTGTGACTCTGTGGTACAGCGGTAGACCGCATGTGCAAGTCAGTCGCATCACGGGACACTAGTTGGTGACAGACTGAATCCCTCCTATTTAGACCACCTGCCACACGTGGTTTACCATAATAAGTATCTCTCCGCCCTCAGTGTGGCTTCTGGAGACCAGAGGCAGCGAAGTTGTCCCTGCTCGTGTGTGGTCTCTATACAGCACCGTACGGAGTAAGCACCCCATAAAACTCCCCATAAAGCAGTTCATGAATGAGTTGAATTTGGACCTTCACGCCATTGCGAGATTCCCCCTCCCGGATCCAAACTGTTAAGACTTGGAGCACGTTTCAAAAACGCCTTGGCACCAAGGAAGCGCCGCCCCTCAGGCACTTGTTGAACCAAACAGAGCAAATCCGCTTCCCTCGGTTCCGCCCAGGCTGGGAGGTCTGGCTTTGGCAGAAGCGGGGATCTCGCTGCTGTGCCATTCTTACGTAAGAGTTAATGAACCCTCCCGGCCCTCTAGATCCCTCCCATTACAAGGGCGCAAGGGAAAGAAAATGAGCGCCGTATTTACAAACACACGGTTTTGGTGGTCCATTGCAAATCCATGTCTAGCCTCGGGTCCCCACAAAGAGCTTCCAACACCGCGGCAAAGCTCGGTGTGGGGCGCCAAGAGGCGGTGCGCTGTGGATGTCGGTGGAGGCGGAAGGATGGCGTGGATTAGGCCTGCGCACCCGGCACCCTCTCCAAAGCCCCCCAGACCGCCCCAGGGCCCCGGTTGTGAGGGTGACAGCGGCCCCTGAAGGTGACTCGAGCTCCAGGAGGTGTCTGTGAGGTCCCCCGCAGGCTCAGGAGCAGGGAAAGCCCAGGGGCTCCTTCTCCAGGCCCAGCAGCCCGGAGCCCGAACGCCTTTGCAGGGCGTCCCTTTACGGGTCCCGGAGGCCGGAGACGATCGCCTTTGTAAAGCGCCCCTTCCCGGTCTGCGGCGGCTTTACAGCCCGGGCGCGGCCCCCGGAGCGGAAGATGGCGACGCTGCCCGGCCCCCGGCGGCCGCGAGGGGCCGCGGTGCTGCGCGCACGGCCCGGCCGGAGCGGCTAGAGCGGCGCCTGGGCCCGCGGCCTCCTCCCGCTGCCGCGCCCCGCCCCGCGCCCGCCCCTCCCCGGGCCCGGCCGTGCCCCGCGTCGCGCTCCCCCGGGATGGCCCGCGCGCCTCGGCGCTGCGTCTCGGAGCTCTCGGCGGAGCGGCGGCGGCCGCGCTCGGGGGGCGCGCGGCTGCGGCTGCGGCGGCGGCGGCGGCGCGGCGCTTGAAGGGGCCGCGTCGGGCGGAGCAGCGCGCCGCCAACATGTCGGATACGAAGGTAAAAGTTGCCGTCCGGGTCCGGCCCATGAATCGAAGAGGTGAGCCGCTTTCCCCAGCTCCTTTTGCATTTCTGCTCCGGCCGAGGGCAGGGGGGCAACTTTACAAACTGCAGGGCGGCCGGGGATCGGGGACACCGGCGTGGCCCGGCGTGGCCCCGGGTGGAGGCGGCGCCCAGGCTCTGGCCGCGGCCACTATGTGCCCTGGGCGCCGTCTCCCTGCCTGCCGGGACCGAGCCACGCGCGCCGGCTGCAGCCGCGGATGGTCCACTTTGCAACATCACCCTGCCCCTGTGCTTTCAGAGCTGGAACTGAACACCAAGTGCGTGGTGGAGATGGAAGGGAACCAGACGGTCCTGCACCCTCCTCCTTCCAACACCAAGCAGGGAGAAAGGTAAATCCCACCCCGGCGGCTCCTGCCAAGTTTGAGCCCGGAAAAACCGAGTGCGCTCTCCCATTGTTAGCAAGGGTGGCTTCAAGTTTGTCTCACGCTCCTGTGGAAAGCGGTTGCAAGTGCAGGTTCCCCTCCCCTCTCTGTGCCCATCACTTCTCGTCCCCTCTCATCCAGAGCGATGTCTCCCAGACAGGGAACCCTGTCCAGAGTCAGCACTCTGGCTTCCAGGCTCCTAGAATGTGAAGGGACCGGATAGAGATGTGTAGCCCAGGCCACATCTTACACTTAGGAAAGACGATATCTGAAGCGTGCAAATGACCAATCCAAGGCCTTATTGATGGAGTCCTGCTCCAGCGATTCTTATGTTGTTTGCCCCCTTTCGCAGAACTGCTTAGGGATGTTGTATATGAAATGGGGGCCGGGAGCCTAGAAATCAAACACCTTAGTACAAGGCTGGGGTCATTTAAAATCTGTATGTAGGTTGTTGGAGGTGGTGAGTTGAGATGATGTCTGAAAGTAATTCGGGAATTTTGATTTTTCGAGGAAACAGAGAGTCCTGATCTGGAGCTGTTTAGACACTTGGGTGGGGGATGTTAAAAGGGGCTGCGTTTTCTAGATGGCAGGGCATTTGCATTTGAAAAGTCGTAACTGTGGGATCCTTATTAATTCTACTGTGTTCCATGCAGTGGTATGGGAAAATGCCCTAAAATAATGTGAATATTTGGCATCTTTATGGTAAGCCCCTGAGAAGAAATTGGTTAAAATTCATTCAGTATGGCATTGTAGGAGCTAATAAAAATAGATAAGAAAACCGGGATTCAGATTCGGCTTGGAAACGAGATGAGTTTGTCCCTGAAAGTCACCTGTTGATTGATGAGCTCCATAATGAGTGGATTTGGCTCTTTAGAGTTTCCCCGAAAACCGACTGTGAGTAGGGTTTGTTACTTTATTGCTAAGTGAGGCAGCTGCTTCCTTCTATAATCATGCCCCACTGCAGCCCAGCCTTGCTAAATTTGGGGGTCAGATTGTTATGAGGGATAAGAATGGGGATTCTTTCCTTTTTGTATTGAGCCCAGTGTGTTCCATTGACTTCACAAACATTCTGCATTTCCTAGCAGATTCTTGTAGTGGTTTACAGTCACTATAGCAGATTCTTATACTAACTGAATGGCTAAGTTATTCTAAAGATGCGTATGGGTCTTTACATACAGTAATGGATGTATCCTTGGACAGTGTCTTTGGACATGTTAAAATATTTTACAGTATATTTAGGCATATGGATAGCAGTATAGATGGTATATTTTATGGAGGACATTAGTAAATTTGTTGAATAAACTATGGATTTAATTAGTGCCTTTGCCATATCGCTATTTTACTTGTCTTTCAAAACTGGATCTTGTCATACTATTTCAGAAGACTATCTCTTTGGCTCTGGTTCGCCAAGGCAGCCTCGGGGGAACAGGTAGACGATTTTAGCTTCTCTTAGGAAGATAAGGCTTTAGTTTCCCTGGCTTTGTATTGCTTTTCCCGCCCCCCTGCTCTTTTAGTACTTTTAACCGTGTATGTGTGTGTTTGTGTACATGTATGTGAGTGGGTGTGTTCATTCATTCATTCATTCATCCACTCATTCATTCATTCTGAGCTCCGGGGGATGGAGCCCAGACCGGTAGGCAGGCTGGGCATGTGCTCCCAACCACTGGCATCTGCTCTCCTTGCCACTCTTAAACCCTAGGGAATGCCACTGTTAACCTGCTGTCGGGTGAGGTAAAACCTTGCCATTTGTCTATAGAAAAAGCTTTAGTTT
The DNA here is from genome assembly GCF_900095145.1 of Mus pahari. Taxonomy (NCBI): domain Eukaryota; kingdom Metazoa; phylum Chordata; class Mammalia; order Rodentia; family Muridae; genus Mus; species Mus pahari. The sequence goes on along the minus strand of NC_034605.1, from coordinate 49,813,271 downwards.
GGTGGGATTTGAAGAGAATTGGTAACTCTGGATAGTCGGTGGTAAACACTAAAATATGACTTGGTTGTTCTCAGAGCCGCCGTGTTAGATCATTGTAAGCGAGGATCTGTGGAGTGTGACCTGGACGTTTATCCACTGGCATGCTGAGTCGGGTCAACCCCTGTCTGGAGCTGGAAGAGTAGGGTTGGACTGTGGGGTGCTCACAGATGGAACTCTTCTTCGTGTGGTTGACGGGCCCTCTCTGGGTCTGGCTGTGTATTCACTGGCCGTTCTGTTTCCAGACCCGAGAGGAGTCAACACAAGGGTGCTCCGTTCAGGTTAGGACGACCGTCTTGGCCAGAACGAAGACACCAAGTACATTTTTGATGTTGTCCACTCTGTAGCTTGGTTTCATATTCAAGGAACTTCCCCTTAAAGCAACAGTGTGTTTAAAAATAGAAACAATTCCTCCCTTGGGCTGTGGCTTGGTGATCACAACTGTGCTTTATGGTGTATTTGCAATTCATTTGTGTCGTCCGTGTTTTTTTGGGTAGAGCTCAGACCAGGGCAAGGGTGAGTGTGTAGAATACCGAGACCGTAATGAAATCTGGGAATTCTTAGGGCTGAAAAGTGAGAGGTCCTTAAATAAATACTGGCAACTTGTCAGATTGAGAAGTAGTGTTTTTCTGAGGTTGCAAAAGATCACCCACGCATTCAGAGATGCTCAGAGTTACTGGGTCAAAGTCTCCAGTGTTACCAGTAAGAACAGGGGGGAATAAATCCACCAACTTCTAGGAAAGGAAACAGGCCTTGCTTTCATACCTTCTTTTAAGGGACAGCGTTAGTGAAGACCGCAAGATCAGACGACTTCTCAGACTAAAGATGTTTGTCACAATGCTGAAATCCCACCATTAGAACACTGCGTGGGTCCAGGCTCATAGCTGATCCACGGTACCGGCTGTCAGTCTACAATGGCAAGACCTACATGATTTGTTCCTTGTAAAACACTGTAGCATTGCTATTGGGCGCACACAGAATTCCTGCTGGTGCCAGGCTTGACCAAGGGAGCCGAAGACAACTGCAGATCGGCAGTTATGCCAGAGGCCCTTGCCTTGAAGAGCTGTGAGAAGGAAGAGGAAAAAGATATTTTCAACGCACTGTGGTAATTGCAGAGGTGTGTGCTTGGTCTTTGTGTACATGGTATCATTTGTAAATCTCCCACTTCTGTCTTGCTGGAGACCGTGTACTCCCTGAATGAAGGTACCTTGTGTTGATTCCCCTTGTGCCCAAGGCCCAGTATAGCGCCTGGTGCATAACAGCTGCCATATGTCGAGAACACGAGGAACTATAGCTGCCACCCATGGTGCAGGTGTGGAGGCAGCTGGCTGGCATAGAGTTGCTCCTATATAGGTTCACCTTGCAGGGTGAGGTCAAAGTCTTTTATTAAGGGAGGTGGAAACATTGCTGCCACAGATCGCTTCCGGGCAGTTCTCTGTGTGGGAATGTGTGGTGAGGAGTGGGACGTGCTGACGCAGCAGTTTTCCTTGGGCGCAGATTGAATGAGAATCCCATCTGCCATATGTGTGGGGTGTGTCGTTCTGTATGCCCCGCAGAGTCGTCTTCTCACCCCTGCTGGCAGCATCCCTCCCCTTCCTGTTCTTTCCTTCCTGGTTTCGTTTCACTCATTTGCTTTTTATGAGACAAGGTCTCACGCTAGCCTTGAACATGCTAAGTAGTGATGGCTGTCCATGAACCCTCGACCCTCTTGCCTTTGTCTTCCAAGTGCTGGATTACAGGCCTGTGTCACATGTCGCTCTCTTTTCCCATTTATTTATGACTCGTTTTTCTGAAAGTATATGAACATAACTGTACATACACACAGAAGTTTATATTTCACTTTGATATCTTTTAATATCAATATAGGAAGACACATTTGTTTCTCTACATCTACCCTGGATGATAAGAGTAGTTTATAAAGATACAGGCCCTTGGGGGGTATGGATCTGATTCTTACGTATAGTAAAATAACATAATAAAATTTACGTTCCTTAGGAGATATTGTTATAATTTTGTCAGTCAATTGGAAATTAAGCATCATAGGAAAGTTTGTATCTATTCTCAGCCAGGAAGGTAAAGGCCTTTAATCCCAGACCTTGGAAAGTGGGAGGTCTTTGAGAGCTTGTGGCTAGCCTGATTTATATTGTGTGATTCTGACAAAAAAAGAGAAAAGAAAAGCTGGGCATGGTAGCACAGGTCTTGCGTCCAAGCACCTGGGAGGCAGAGGCAGGACAGTCTCTTCCAGTTCGAGGCCAGCTTAGTCTACAGAGCAAGTTCCAGGAAAGCCAGGACTATTACCCAGAGGAACCCTGTCTTGAGAAACAACAACGACTAGGGCAAACTGAGTAAAACATAGGCCATCAAAGTTGTTTATTTTCTACCTGGTTTTTTTCCATACTGCACACACAGTGGACCATGGTAAACATAGGGAGGGAGGTCAGGTGGGAACTGCAGTGTGTTTCCCAGTTCACACATCATATGATGGATGCTTCCAGAATGGTTTCTCTGCTCAAGCGATTTTTAAGTATTACTGACAGTCATACAGAATTAGCAAGACAGACTCCCTAAGAGTCAGTGGCCCCCCACGTTACAGAATCATTTTGAGGACCTGGGTTCCGGTCACTTTTGTGCTACTGTCTTCCTCTCTGGCTGTTTTACCAGGGTGGTTATGTGACCGTAGATAAATTGTGGTTTTGCTAGTAGCAGGAGGGCGTATTCTTCTTGCCTGATACAGGAGTTTGAGGGAGCACAGCAATGGGATATTCTCATCAGCTGTCAACACTTCTAATTTGTTTTAAGTTAAAGGTTCACTGAAATCTCATTTTAAAAAAAGAAGACAAAAAGCAGTTATATGGTATACGAGATTTAAAAATTATTTGGGGGGGGGGACTACTGGGTGTGGTGGTTCGAAACTGTGACCCCAGCACCTAGGAGGCCAAAGGAGAGGATCATCTTGCCTTTGGGACTGCTGTGGACTAGAGCGAGTTCCCTTGCCTGTCTGGTCTAACCTGAGGCTCTGCCTGGAAAGTCACCTGAACGGTGGTGAGGGAGAAACACTTGCTTAGCATTTGTGAAGCCACAAGTTGGGTTCGATCCCCAGTCTGGCTCCCCACCTGGTTTTATTGTGGGTGAGCCCACACTTCAGACTAGACTCTCTGAGTGTATACATGCACTAAAGGGTTCACATACATACACTCTTAACATGCAACGGCCATTTTACTTCTCTTCTAATTCATTTAAAAATGGTGGCTGGGACTTTCTGAGCTCTCCCCCACAGTTCACCAGTGAGTCACACACATCTAGTTTGGAAACAAAACAAAACGAAACACAGGTTTATTAAGATTGTAGGCTCTGGTTTTTACATTTTGCCATTTACACTGCTTCTCCTGGACCACTCTGTTTGTTTTGATTTTTGAGATGCTCTTGCTGTGTTGCCCAGGCTGGCTTGGAACTCACCCTGGAGCCCAGTTGGCCTTGAACTCAGGCCCCTCCTGCCTGCAGAGTGCTGAGGGTACCGAACTGCCTTCTGGGAGAATCTTCCACTTGTCTTCCAAAACTTAAGATTCATTTTTTTTTTCCTTTTCTGCAATTACATAATTTCTGAGATAACCTGTTTTGGGCTATTCTGAAAAAATTGTAGCTTGATTGTTTGTTGTGGAATTTCTGTCTGAGGATGCTAATTACGTCTGTCTGTCTCTTCGTACCCCTATCCCTCCTTCCCCTGTGCATCATTGTGCTTCTCTGGTGGCTGTGGGACAAGGATGTGCTTTGCCTCTGTTCTCAGCCCTGAGCTTCTTCATCCTCCCCCCCACCCTCCCACCCCCAACAGGAAACATTTGTAAGTTCTCTGCTGGTGTGATTATCTATTATTAAAAGCTTTAGCCAGCCTCCCTTTCTACTTACATCACAACCAGAAACATGGAAATAAGAGAAACACGGGGAAAAGCTGGAACTGAATGTGGCAGTGGCTATGGATGGCTGTCAATCACTCCCATTCAAGAAGGTCATTAGTTGTGTTTAGGACACAATGCTAGGGAAGAAAACCAACCCCTTTTAATTAAGTTTTTTTGGTATCACTATGGCAAAAATTTCATTAAGAAATTGTGAGGTATATGCTTATTGGGCTGTTAAAAAAAATCCCTAAAAAAATGAGAATGATGCCACCTGTGCTGGCTGCTGTGTTGTTCCACACTGTTGTCAGTGGCTTCTGGCAATTTAAGAGATAAATGGAAAACTTGGAGGCTTGCTTTTGACTGGCAGGAAAGATTATGCGTGCCATGTACTCACATCTTAAGGAAAATTTACAGAAATACGTTAACTCTAAGAGAAGACATCCCAGAGACTTTAAGGTTTCTCAGATTTACACAGTTCTACCTTTTCCCTGGATCTTCCTGGGGGCCAGAGTAGAGATGTTGTTTATGTGTTTAGAATGTAAAGCTGTTTCCAGAACCGTCTCTGCGAAGGGGGCGGAATAGCTGAGAAATTGCCAGGACACACAGAAACACTCAGATTGCGTTGTAACCTCAACAGTGTGGGAGATTAACCTGAACAGACAGCAGAGAAGCCAACAAGGAAACGGTGCTGAAGTTTGTATGCAAACAGTTTTCAGCAACCATGAGTTGGTTTAGCTAGGAGTGGTGGTGCATGCCTGTAATCCCAGGCTCTGGGGGTTGAGGCAGGAGGATTAGGAGTTTAAGACCATCCTCCCCTACACCGCTGGGATTACACAAGAACCTTCCCCCCAAAAATGTACTTAAAAATAATTGTAAATAAATAAATAAGTGGATTTGACCTATGAGATCCATCAACAGGGTTTTAAAAGAAGGTCACAATATAAAACATTTTGGGAAATTTACGCTTGAAAAACATAAAAAGAAATTCCTCTTTAGAATTGGCTTCAATGGCCATCACCACCCAGCAACAAGATAGTGGCCTAGGCAGAATCAGGTTTTCTTATCTTTCCCTAAAATTTCATTTGGAAAACATTGCAGGTTTAGTATTTGTCGATTTAAGATTCCCAGGGAAGTGGGGAGGTCCGTGTAGACGCTCGGGACTGGTCTTTCTCTTGTCTTGAGAATCACTCCCTTTGCCCTTCTTGGAAGTTGTCTGAACTCCCTAATCCTTCTGTCCTCTTTGGCCCAACACCATCAATTCTAAGTTCCAAATAGAGGCCCCACCTAAACGGTCATAACGTTAATAGTTAACTCTTCAGATTCACAGAACCGGCAACATTGCCAGGCCTGAAATAAGCCCGATTCCTTTGAGCAAATCTAAGTCTCCCAAATACTGCCCTTTGAGTAACGGTCGACCCTGGCTGATTTGGGCCAAAGAGCCTGAGAGGTCTCTGGTCCAGTCACTTGCATTAACCACTTTTGTGTAGTTGTTATGAACAGAATACCTGGCAGGGACAACCTCGGTCAGAAAATGTTTATGTTGTGTAACGGTTTCTGAAGGTCTCAGTCTGTGTGTGTGTGTGTGTGTGTGTGTGTGTGTGTGTGTGTGTGTAGGAAGGCTTGGCAGAGTTCCTGAGGGCAGGAATGTGTGCTGAGAGAGGCAGACACTAGGGGCTGGGCTCTGATTTCAAAGGCCACCCCCTAGCTACTTTCTTCCAGTAGTCAAGTACCACTTCCTAAATCCCCACAAGTGCAGTGTGTAGCCTTCCTGCCTCGCTTCTCCTTTCTCTCCCCCACACAAGCCCTTCCTGTCTGTCCCATCAGTCCCCCAAGATGGATGGAGCCCCTCTTATTCTCAAGAGCACTAGCTGTTCAATAAACCTGATTCTTCCTTACCAACTTCCCTCTCTCGAGTACTGGCCTTTCCATGGCCGACTTACTCCAATAACATCAAGGTTCAGGAATCCGAGACTGCTCTCCCAGACCCTTCATTTGACTGAAACCAGGAATGATATCATGTTACCCTGAGACTGGTTGCTCAAAGTCATTGATAAAGTGGAAATGCTTTCCAAACTATCCTCACCAAGGTGTCTCAGATGAAAGCAATCTCCTGTACCCCTATAGAATCGCCTCAGCACTCAAATATCTTTTGCTTTATAAGAAGCATAATAGAAGAAATGGAAAGTAACAATTGTAACAGATCAGCCTTTCAGCCTTTACCTTTGCTTGTGTAATGTGAATATTTTCAGTTACAGGCTTATGATAAGCTCTTCTTTCATTTGTGCTTTGCCATGCTACATGGCTTTCCCCATTTTAAATTGAATATTAAATAGTCTGTTGAGGTTTCACTCTTTTTATCCATTTCTGTATTTTCAGAGCTCACTGCTGTCTCTCTTAATGATCATATACATAGCAGTGTCTTCTTAGAGTCGTTAACATAACTGAAAGGCTCAGGGGCTGGAGAGATGGCGTGGGTTGAGTACTTATTGCTCATGCCAAGGACCTGGGTTTGGGATCCAGCATGACAACCCAGAGCTGCTGGTAACCCCAGTTCCGGGAGATCTGATGTGCTCTTCTGGTCTCCTTGACCCCCTTCACTCATGTGGAATGCACGCATACATGCTCACAATGATAAAAAAATTGGAAAGGATCCCTCCTAGCTTGCTAACATAGATACCGTCTTAGACATGGTATATCGCACGTTGTTCTCTTTCATGATCACAAAGTTAAAAGTTGATGCTCTTTGGAGCTACCGATGAGGGAGGACATCTAAAAAGGCAACCCAAAAGCCAGTTTCTGCCAAATCTCCTTTCTGTCTAACCTGAGAACTTGAACGGACATGAAGTCACTGAAGTGCTCTGAACCAGTCCACATAGAGATGTGCACCTCTGACCGGCTCCCAGGAGTCTCTGATGTAAGGCAGTCAGCGCAGGAGCCTGGAGGCAGGAGCTGAGGCAGAGGCCACGGAGGGGTGCTGCTTACTGACTGGCTTGCTCCCCTTGACCTACTCAGCCTGTTCTTGTAGAACACAGATAGGTCTACCAGCCCAGGGGTAGCCTGCCCACAATGCACTGAGACCTCCCGTATTAATCAATCAGTCAGCCAGCCAGTCAATCAATCAATAATTAAGTGCCCTATGGGCTTGTCTACAGCTTGATCTCATGGAAACTTTTTTCTCAGTTGACTTCCTTCCTCTCAGATGACTCTAGCGTGTGTCAGGCCGGCAGCACAGTGGAAAAGAGTGTACCTTGGACACTTCACCTTGAAAAAGGCTTCCAGGCATTCCAGTGACTACTGTTTAACACACCTCTTGCTGGCAGGTTGAAGCAGCCATGTTGCTACATCCATGGATCCTGTAGGTCAGGAATTCGGAAGGGGCAGAGTGGGTATTGCCTTCCTCCGTGTTCGTGTCTGGGGAGGAGCCATCCCAAGGTCCAGCTGGTTGAATGTCCAGGAGCATTAACAGCATCAGCAACCATCTTAAATCAAAAATCCCTAATTAGATTGCACTTCTCTTAACTCATACACTTGACACTGGCTTCCCGTGTTTAGCCGCTGTCGCAGACTGTTAGCTCAGATTAACCACACAAGCTTGAAGACAGTTTTTTTACAACCCAAGGGCTCTCCAGCTCGGTGTGTCTGATTGAAACCTTCAGTGTCTGTCTTTCCTGGAGTTGGGGAGAAGGGAAAAGGAGTCAGCGAGTCTCCTAGGTGCGGTGAACTTGCTGGATGCTGGCTTGTGAGGAGACACAGGTTTTTGTTTTTGTTTTTCCAGGCTCAGACTCGTGGGCCCCAGTGCCCTGCTTCACATCTAATCTGGCATTCCCAGGTCGGGGCAGCCAGTGGTCAGATGGCACTGTGGTGAAGTGATAGTTCTGAGTGCTGCACAGTACAGCTACTGCTATGACCTGTATCTCTGAACTAGCCACCAATGGGCCACTTTGAGCTTAGCCACCAATGGGTCACGTTTGCCTCTAAGTTCCTCTGTTGGTATAACCGAAGTTGGGATTAGATCATCTATAAGGTCATTTTTGCTCTTGTTTTCCAAGTTCTAACATTCAGATTTATCCACATACAGTCCTTAAATACAGCACTGAGTCAGACAAAGTCGGCAGCAGATGAACCAGCTGAAATGGGCTGCCTTTTAATTCGAGTCCTTTCAGAGGGTCAGGAGGCTTGGGGAGGCCGGGGAGGCCATCGGTGGGAGGCTCCGCTGATCTGCAGTAGCTGACTCGAGGCTTGAAGGTGTCAAGTGAAATAAGACAGCCACCAGCTCCAGACACTGAGGCTCTTATCAACCAGCCTGCTGGGGCCTGGGGTGCTTACAGGGGCCTCTCTCGCCTGCAGCTAGAAAGGTGCCTTTCCTGTGTGCCTACAGGACATTATGAGAACTATTTGATTTGAATCTTCTAATCAGATGCCGTCTTGTGTGTGTGTGTGTGNGTGTGTGTGTGTGTGTGTGTGTGTGTGTGGTGCAGCTTTTTTTGGCAATAAGGCATGAAACAATATATACAGTGGACTAAACTTTCTCACAGCTGTTAGCATAAAGTCTAACTTGCTCTGAAGCAGGTTATTGTGTAGCTCTGGCTAGTCTGAAACTTACTCTTTCTATCTAGATACACATACATGCACACACACACACACACACACACACACACACACACACACACACCACTGGGCTTGAACTCATAGAGATCTGTCTGCTTCTGCCTCCTACGTGCTAGGATTAAAACTTCAGACCACCATACCCAGCTCTCTTTTTTCCCCCTTTTCTTTCTTTGTTTTCTTCCTTCCTTCTTCCTTTCTTTCCTTCCTTTCTTCCTTCTTCCTTTCTGTGAAAAGAAGAGTATGTTGTTTCTGTGTTGTTAAGGATATGTATATGTGTGGTGGTCTATGCAGGTACTTGAGGACACCTGAAGAGGCCACCAGATGCCCTGGATCTGGAGTGATGGGTGGTTGTGAGCCCGTGGACATGGTGCTGAGAATGAAACTCAGATCCTCTAAGGGCAATCCATGCTTTCTACTAACCCCGACCTGTGTTGTTTCTGAGGGTTTCGTTACAGCCCTACCATTCTGTAGCTAATCCCTCATATTTCTACACTGATCTCAGCCAAAAATCAGGAGGGATCCCCACTACTCTTTACTGCCTTCTGTTACGGGATGAACTCAGGGTGTATGTGTGTGCGGGCACCTCTACTCTGGTTTATATACTGTTTTGGACAGTGTCTTTCATAGCCTGGGCTAGTTTTGAACTCTCTCTATGTAGCCAAGGTTGGCTTGAGCTTCAGAGCCTACTGCCTTCACTTCTTGAGAGCTGGAATTACAGGCCTTTGTCCTTTTGCTTTCTTGAGCAGGGTGGAGGTTTTGGCTCCCTTTGGCCTGTATGGGTCTGGCCTGTAGGTGTGATGAGCTTTGCTGCCGTCAGGCTTAAGAAAGGCATCTGTTTGCTATTCTCTTGCTTTTTAAAAAAAGACATGAGTTGGGTAGGGAACATCAGAGGAAAGGGAAGCTTTGCCATTTGCAGTTGGCTCTGTGTGTGTGTGTGTGTGTGTGTGTGCGCTGACTCTGACAGACACTCCCTAGACTCTACACCCATTACCACTGACCACAGACATTCACATCCCTCAAGCTGGGAGACCCAGTGGAGAAGCAGGGCGGGTGGATGGTGAGGAGCTACGCAGGCATTCTGCTTTGAATACTTTTATGCACAGATTTATCCTGAGTGCTGGGTGTAGCCACAGAGCTTCGTGCAGTGTGTTGCGAAAGATAAAGAGGCCTTTCAAAATTCTGACATTCTAATGTGTAGTTTAATGAAACAGTCCAAAACCGATTGCTCTTCCTACCCACCTATCTCACAAGCTCAGCTAGATGGAGAATGTTGAAGGATTCGTAGCAGAGGACACAGAGGTAGCGCAGCAGTTAAGAGTGTTTGCTAATCGCTCTGAGTTTGTTTCTCAGCACCTGTGTTGGGCAGCTCACAGTCACCTATTACTCCTGTTCCGTGTGTGTGTGTGTGTGTTGCATCTACATTGGATGGGTCACCACTGCCTGTAACTTGAGTTTTAGGTGATCTGACTGCTATAGGCACCTGCACCCACATGCACATAAAGGCTCAGTTACACAGCAACTATACATAAATTAAAGAACACTATATCTCAAGATTTGTAGCTGAAGTTGTGTTGAGAGGTTTTTGGTAGGGTTTTGGTATTGGCTTGTCTTTTCATTCTCTACCCTTAACTGCCTCTGCGTATTTAACTGAAGTGCAGGACTCAGGTACAAATTGGAATGCGAAGGAAGAATGTTAACATGGAGGAAGGTCCCGAGGACTCTCCTCTGGAGGCCGTTGCTTTCCAAAGGCAGGCCGTTGCTTTCCAAAGGTAGGGAGAGCAGAGGTAGGGAGCGAGTATCAAGGGAATGCTCTTCAATTAAGCGGCATGGAGCCCTGGTCAAGGTCTGAAGTTTTGATACAGAGTTTCAAAAAGAGCAAATAGGGAACTTTAGCATGGTAGCACCTGTTTGAAAAGTTGTCTGGAGCCTTGAAGTGTTGCTGACTGTGATGGTCAAGTTAGTTAGTATTTACCAGTCTACATTTTATAATGAGTTACAAAGTGGAGATGAATTTTCCGGAACTGCTGGTCTACCGTTTCCCTTTTAATATTCTCTAGCCATGTTATTATCTAGCCAGTTATTTTCTCCCCTAAGACTGACAGTCAGCTATCCTAGGTTTTCAGACCTAAGAATTAAAACAAATCAAAACAACAACAACAAAAACCAACCCCAAACCACTAGAAATAAAACATAAAGAGTTTTCTAACTTATCTTACATTGTTCCGAACAAGAAGCTTTAAGACAAAATAGCCACTTGTCCTGACTCCTCCCTAACTAAGGGGCAGATTGGTACCAGGGGAAGGGGATAACATTGGCCATTTTACTTTTATTGAATTTTAAAATTTATAATTTTTTTTTTGAGACATGGTGTCTACATAGTCTTGTTTGTCCCGGAACTCAGTGTATAGGCCAGGCTGACCTTGAACTCAGAGGTCATCTGCCTCTGTCTCCCAAGTGCTAGGATTAAAGACGTGTGTCACTATGCCCACCTCCTTTGATTGAAAAATTTGACACATTCATTTTCTCCTCTCCTGGTGACGGAAGGGACCATTAGTCTAGGTCACCCTGGATGGTGGCCAGCAGTTTGACTCCCCTGATGTCTCTGACGTTTACTGTATTGACCAGAAAAATTTTGAGTTCCTTGGATTCTATGGGTCCTCTGGCCACTCCAGAGCATAGATGACTATAGAATTTTAGCGGCTTAAAACATTGGCCAATAGGATGTGGTGGTGGCTGTGTCCCAGGTACTCAGGAGTCTGAGACAGGAGGATTGCCGGAGCCTAGAAGTTGGAGGCCACCTAGGTTAACAAAACAAAACAAAACAACAACAAAACAATTGACCACAGAGTTGGCTGTATATTATGATCTATGTTGAATTTTATTTTACAATTCTACATTTCCTTGTTTATTGTTTGTGTGTATGTGTCTGTGCACATAGAGGACAATCTGAGAGACTCAGTTCTCTATTTGAGGGACTGAACCATGGTCATCAGCCCTGGTAGTTCCTCTCCACACTGAGCTGTATCTGCAGCCCAGCACTGGATTTTCTACACAGCAGGCTGTCTTTCTCTGTGTAATTTGACATACTGAGCAAATCCGCCATTTGCAAAGTTACCTTGAGCAGAAGTTTTTAAAAATTTAAATGATTGTAAGCTACCCTGAACAGGTTGAGCCTCCCTTGTTGAAAACGCTTGGGACTAGAAGTCTTTCAGTCCTTGACTTTGTCAAGCTGCGGAGTATTTATGTATATGTGATGAGGCGTCGTGGGGAGAAGGCCCAGCTCTAAACACTAAATTCATGTGTTTCATCTGCACTTTATACATGTAGCCTGCAGGTAGCCATGCATTATTTCCAGTGATCATGTGAGCTGCCCATGACTTGTCTCATGGGGTCTGGTGTGGAATTTCCTACGTGGGACATAGCCACTCTCAAGAAGTTCTGTGATTTGGAATATGTGGGATTTTAGATTTGCAGATTAGAGTTGCTGAATCTGCATCTGAACCGCAGCGTTTACCCCGCAAGGAGAAACTGCTTGCTTGTCTTTTGCAGTGTGGTTGTAGAGATTGGGATGTAAGTGACCAGCTTTATGCTATGCGTGCCTCAGGCATGTGAGACGTGTGTGTGTGTGTGTGTGTGTGTGTGTGTGTGTGACAGTTACATGTCAGCTTAAACCCTGGAGCCATGACTTAGCCTCTGTCATGGTGTGGCAAGAGTGTCAAGTAGAGATGTGACCCTTGACAGCCACACGGTAATTATAAAAAAGAGCCATAATAGAATAAGCAACTTTACAGTTCTAAGTTGGATCGGATTCGAAGTCCTCCTTACCGTATGCAGCTCTCCCGTCCAGGAGTGTGGACTTGGGGTACAAGCCACTTTTCTGGGTCTGAGTCTACCTCACTCTAGCTGGAAAATCGGGACAAAACCTTACGTTGACTTGCAGTGCCTCAGTTTCCAGGGATGTATGACCGGTGCTCGAGGCCCCCAAGAGTTGACAGTTTTTTACTTCCCTGGGACACATGAGGATGACTGACCCCATTGCTTCTCCTGTGGCTTCTTATTTATTTCAGGTTTAAGCAAAGAAGTTCCTCTCTAGTACCTAAAAATACCAATTAAAAAAAAGAAAAAGTCTTAGGGAAATGGAGTGTGGTCCTAAGGCAGGGGAATTGCTGCCAGTTCAGGGCCAGCTTAGGCTTTTTACAGTGAGACCCTGCCTCAAAGTAAATGAATAAAGAGTCTCATGGTTTTCTCTGTAAGTGTTTTCTGATGACCTTTCATTTAAACGAGGCATGCACTTTTGAAAAAAATGACTTGTTATTTTTAATTGTGTGTATGGGAATATGCCGCCTGGGTGCTGGAGCCTGTGGAGGCTAGGGACATTGGGTCCCTCTGGAGCTGGACTTCCAGGTGATTGTAAGCTGCCAGATGTGGTTTAGCCACTGGCCTTCTCTCTAGCTCACATTTTAATGACTTCCTGCCTGGTCTCCAGTCAGGCACATCCCACTTCTCAGTGGGTAAGATACCATCGTGCCCGTGGCTCCCTCGAATGGGCACACTGTGCTTTGTGCAGAGGGAACTCCTTATTTGTGGGTGCTCCCTGTCTCTTGGGTGGTTGGCTGTCATTCATTTAGTGAAGAGTTTGTATCTGGAATCCGCATCACCCGTGGGAAGAAGTGTTCTGTGTGTGTGCATAAAAGAATGAAGCCGGGGTGTGGGGACGCTGCATCAAAGGTGGTGCACTGCAGCCTGTCTGGTTTGCAGAGTGCTCAACACATGCATGCGGTCCCCCTCTGCCACGAGCACCATCTTAGCTGCACTGGAACTCCGTGGTTTTGTCAACAAGGAGCCCAGGTGTGGCGGCTGGTATTTTTGCTTGTTTGTTTTTGTTTTGTTTTTGTTAACTTGACACAAGCTAGGATCATCTGGGAAGAGGGAACCTCAGCTGAGAAAATACCTCCTGTCAGACTGGCAGAAGGCAAGACTGTGGGGCAATCTTCTTGATTAATCATAGATGTGGGAGGGCCAAGTCCACTGAGGGAGGTACCACCAGTGGTCCTGGGAGGTTTAAGAAAGCAGGCTAAGGACTGGAGAGATGGCTTAGCGGTTAAGAGCACTGGCTGCTCTTCCAGAGGTCCTGAGTTCAGTTCCCAGCAACCACATGGTGGCTCACAACCATCTGTCATGGGATCTGATGCCCTTTTCTGGGGTGTCTGAAGGCAGCTAAAGTGTATTCATATAAATAAAATAAATAAACCTTTAAAAAAAAAAAGAGGAGAGAAAGGAAACTGATGGAGCCATGAGGCGCAAGCCATAGGCTGTGCTCTGACTTCCCTTCATGAAGGACTGTCAGCTGTAAACAGAAGTAAACCCTTTCCTCCCCAAGCTGCTTCTGTTCATGGGTTTATCACAGCAACAGAGACCTAAGGGATAGAACAGATGTCTGGCTCTTCCGTGTCTCCCCCCCCNCCCCCCCCCACTGAGCTGTTGCTCCTCCATCTCACCTTGGAAGCAAAGAAAGAACAAGATGGAGAACCAGGATACAGGGTAGAGGGCAGGACACGGAAGGAAGAATCGTTCAGGCTGAGGTGGTCGGGGCCTTGATGAAGTTGACTTTCCAGACCCATCTCAAAGCTGCCATCAGAGACTGGGCTCTGGGCAGCGAGGGCAGGCTTGTGCCTGGTCCTGCCGCTGAACAGAGTAAGGTGGCTGTAGTATGCCTTAGGTAACTTTGGGTTTCAAATCAGAAAGGGAAAGCCTTAAATTAGCAGCCAATCAGAACCTGATAGGATCTGGTCCAGGCGTGGCTCCTGTGGGGTGGGGGTGGGGGGGCTCGTGGCTGTGTTTGCATGGCTAGATTCTGAGAGAAGATCCCATGGTGGTGTGGAAGTAAATGAGCTTCTGTGACTCCCACAGTTTGTCTGCTTTGATGACTGGCTGTCAAAACGAAATTAATCAAACTGTAATCTCTGATTTACCCAGTGGGATCGTTGATAGCCGTGGCCAGGGAGGTTAGTGACGGGAACCCCTCCCCTTGAGTCCCTTTTTGCTGAATTTTTTATACTCAGGTCAGCAGTAGAGTCACGTGGGAGTGAACAGGGTTTTACTAAAAACCTATGCACCCATCTATTTGAACATCGCTGCACCCCTTCAGCCACATGGCCAAGCCCTGTTGCTTGAATAAAAGACAGTAACCCATTCTATGAGCAAAGAGTCCCCCTCCTAGAACTGCTGGCAAAGAGAGTCTCTTCTGCCTTCCGTTTCCTCCAGCAATTGGCGCATGCCCGGTGCATAGCAGGTGCCCTTTCTCGATGCTTTGTGTTGGAGTATAGCAAGCCCTGCCAATGTTGTGCCTGGGACCACAGGTCTGCGGTGGGGCGGTCCTCAGACTCTGTCACTGCGGTTCTTCGTCTGAGTGTGGGCCTCCTGAAGCCTCTAATTTCTGCATTAGATTATTACATAATAACGGACTCCGCGCTGTCGTGTGGCTTTTGGGATCAGGGCAGTGTGGAAGACTGGTGACTGCGTCTCCCTGAGCTCTCGGCAGTACTGGGGGGTTGGATCCAGGGTCGTGTGCGCGCATGTTTGGCACGCTCTCCGGCACAGAGCTAGCTGGAACATGGCAGTACAAACGTAGCTCTGGAGCCTAATCTCACTGACAATCACTGCTTTGGGCAGACAGGCAGAGGCTGCCACGGCTTAGCACTCCGTGACATAAGTGATGGTTATTCAGCCAAAAGGTCACGCAGTGTTTGGCAGGAGTTCACATTGTAAAGGTTTACTGTCTGCACAGCAGCTTTCGCTTGAGATTTATCCAGGAACTTATGGGAGAGAATTGAGCTCTAGGCAAAGTCATGAAACCAGGAACTCATGCCCAGGAATGCCCCTGAGTCTGTGTCGCCTTCTGACCTACGGATGGTATGTGATTTCAGTCTTGGTGGGGCAGGGGCTACACCACTCTGCCTTGGGCATTCTTGTGAGCCTCCCTTGTCATAGGAAGAGAGGGAAAACACTGAGAGGAAAGAGAGGCACTGGCCAGTTGTCAGCATCTCCAGCCAGCATCACCTGCAGTTGTTGCCTGTGAATATCATGGCCATCTTCCTCCTGGGGGCTGAGGGTATTTCTGGGCACCTCACCCTACGGTTCCCAAGAGGCAGTTGGATCTCTGCTGTATATGATACATGGAAAGCAAGCTTGTGAAATCTTTCTGTTCCTGTCTGGAGCATGGGGACCAGTGATGCTCCTGAACTTGTCACTACCCCGGGCATTCTCAGCATTGAGGAGAATTCTCAACATGTGGTCCAAGAGTGTACACTGGCATGGAAGTCCCCGGAGAGTGGCATGCTGCAGGGATAATTTAGAATCTGCTCACATTTGTGTTTGTAAGAAAGGCCTTGGTAGACTTTGTCAAGTCTTTATCAGTGCTTTCCAGAGTTGGTCATGCAAAGCTTTATGTTTTATTTAACAAGCCCCTTGACGGTAAGTTGCTGGTGATACCTCATGCAGTGGTTGTCAAACGTGAGCATAGTCCCATGGCTGGAAGTCACAGCGGGAGGGCAGACCACTGTGGCTGTCCAGTTGAGAGCTGGAAACCACACTGAGCGCTCTGGGAAGTAAAAGTTACTAGGAAATAGTGGTTGGTGGCAGCTTGGATGCTGGTGTAACCTTGGAGACTAAGCAGGTGTCTTCTTGGTTCCTGGACTCTACAGGATCTTTCTTACAATGTTTTTTTCATTGTTTCTCTCTGCCTGAGACAAATTTGGTTTCCCATTCTTTCTGGGTGATTGAGTTGGGTTCTCTCTGTCTTCTTTATTCTGAGCACCTTTCATATGAGTCAGCGGTAGATGAAATGGCTCTAGTTCTGTCCTTGTTGTTTGGAGGGTTGGGGGTCAAACAGTGGCTTCATGCTTGCTACTACATTGTCATTTCTAAACTATGACTCCAATCTGTTGTTGTTGTTGTTGTTGTCATGTCATAATCCTAATGATGCCTGAGGCTTTTCAGGTACTCATAGCTAACATCTGCCTGTGCAGGGAAAATAAATGACCCCTAGCCCCTCCTTTCCTCCCTCCCTTCCTCCCTCCCTCCTTCCTTCCTTCTTTTCCTCAAGCAACTTCTTTGTTTTTAATGTCATTTATTCTCATTATAAACACAGCAGCTATTTGAAAACTTGCAAAATGTAGGTTAGAGATAAATATGGTTTGCTCATCAGACCTGTCAACAGTCAAATGCATTTATTTCATGGTTGGTGTGCAGTAATTTATACCACTGGGATGCATAACTCCTTTCTTAAAGCTCTGGAAATGGTTGCTAGGTGGACGGCCTTTAGGTACTGTGCCGGAGGTTTAGTCTGAGCATAGTTCCACCTTGTTGACGTGTTCCCTCACTCTTGTGTCAGTGCCTCCTGTCTACAAACTTTCCCCTGCAGACCACCTTGCTTCCGAGAAAGCATCTGTCCCTCAAGGGAGCCCAGCGTCTGCAGAGCCAGGCTACATCCTGAGTTTCCTGTCGTTCTTTGGTGTTAGGAACGCGAGCCAGGGGACCTTGCTGAAGCTGGGTGACCTTGGGTGAGCTGCTTCCACGCCATGTGCTGTGTCACCTGCAACGTCAAGTGAGCTCAATAGAGCTTTCAGTGGCAGCGCTTTAGTGACCAATTCTTCATGTGAGTCGGAGTCTATGACAAGTAGTGGAACAAAGATGCCTTGAAGGTACCTCTCACAGTTATCAAGGTAGGAGGAGGATGCAGTCAGGTGACTGTGCTTGGTCTGTGTGAAACCGCCAGGCATGTCACGTGTTTAGAGTAGCTGTCACAGATGCTCCATTTATTAGTCACCCTCTCCTTTATTTATTTATTTATTTTTTTTTTGGTGTATGCACAAATCGTCCTTTTTTTTTTTTTTTTCCAGAGACAGGGTTTCTCTGTGTAGCCCTGGCTTTCCTGGAACTCACTCCGTAGACCAGGCTGGCCTCTATCTCAGAAATCCGCCTGTCTCTGCCTCCTGAGTGCTGGGATTAAAGGCGTGCACCACCACGGCCCAACACAGATCGTCCTTCTTGGCCTACAAGACTCTGTTTTGTCCTTTCTTTCTTCCCCTTCTTCCTGTCCTCCATCCTTTGTCACTTCCTCCTCTTCTCCTCTTCTATTCCTTCCTCTTCCTCTACTTCTTCCTCCCCTCCTCTCCTTCTTCCCTCCTCTCTCCCCCTTCTTCTTCATCTCCTCTTCATTTTTGAGACAGGGTCTCATACAGCCCAGGCTGGCCTTGAACTCACTATACAGCCAAGACTAATAATGTCAAGCTCCTGATCCTCCCAAGTGCCGGGGTTCAGGTGTTCCTTACCGTACCCAGCTTGAGTGTCTTCTTGATTGTGTTCCTTTAGCTAGTCCTCAGAACTTTTGGATTTGTCAAAACACACCACAGTCACTGCCAAAAACATGTTCCACAATCCTGAGTACTTACTGTTTCAAAGAATAAAATATGCTTTTAATGGGGGGAAAAAAACAAAACAAGAAACAAACTCCAAATGGGCATACCAGGGTGTTTCCAGTGTATACTCAGGTTGTAGTGTGGGGCCACCTTTTAGCTTCACCTCTGTTTTTCCATCTATGTAGGTACAAAATTTTAATCCTGTACCAAACTAGCACTTTAAAAAAATTACATTAATTTACGTGTGTGTGTGTGTGTGTGTGTGTGTGTGTGTGTGTGTGTGTGTATGTATGTATGTGTGTGTGAGATGCTTGCATACCATGGCACATCTGTGGAGGTCAGAGGACCACCTGCATCCCAGGGATTGAACATAGATGCCAGGCTTGGCAACAGGTGCCTTAACCTGCCACTTCTCTGGGCTCAGATCAGTGCCTTTGAATTTGTCAAGTTGGTGTTATTACATCAATTTAAAGTTAGTGCTAACATGAATGTATCTGTTACTATAACGGTGAGTCTAAAATAGATGAACAGGGCCAACCAAGCTCCGTGCCGGGCCAGTCAGGGAGTCGGCCTCGCAGGCATCTTGGGTTGCCCAGGAAACGCCCGCTAACGACGCACACTCGGATAGCTTTGTTTTGAGTCACTTGTAATATTTTCCCCCTTTCCTGCTGCTAAAAAGAGAATGGAACTTTTGACTCAGGGAAAGCTATGTGAGATTTTTGTAAAGACCAGGAACCAGAAGTCTGGGTTCTCTGAATAATGGCCGAGGTGCTGGCTATAGAAATGGCCTGTCAGAGATGTGACAAGGGACAAGAGCTCTGTCCTACCCACGTTATTTTCAAATTTGAATGCTGTTCTTGCATAGTAGGGTTTCAGACGGTTTGTGTGCTTGGCCTTGGTGGACACATTTCTTTCTCCTCTCCCTCTCCCCGTGTTCTTCCTCTCTTTTTCAATACTAGGGATTGATTATAGAGCTGGTGGATGCTACAGAAACATCCACTTGTGAGTCCTCCCTATTGATTGTTTTTTTTTTAATGTTAGAGAGCCTCACTGAATTGCCCACGCTCTTCTTGAACTCAGAACTCTCCTTCCCTGGCCTCCCAAGGGCGGGATTGTCACAGTGCACCACCCAGTGTGACGACAGTGACCTTTCTTTATCACCAAGTTATATTTGTCTAAACAGGTAAAGATTCCGGCACGACTTAGATAGATCCGACGCAGCATGAAGAGGTGCTAAGAGGCAGTCAGTTCGTCGAGCATCGCAGGGAGCCTTTCACTGATGGCGCACGAGCATCAGTGGATAGCCCTGTACTTTCCTAGAGAGTGTTTTCTAAAACACGCTTAGATGGGACTAACGAGAGCCAGACCTGGGGCTGTACAGAGGGCAGTGTCCCTTACGTACCGACGTGCATGCAAAATTTGCCTAGAGTGTCATCCGCCTGCTTCTATTTACTTCCCAACAGTTCCTGAAAATGCTTCTTCCCCTTTGAGAAGGCAGCATGGCTAAATCTCAGTGGAACACCCCACCCCCACCCCCAACATACACAGATTTTATTTCTTATACTAACTGATACTTCCATAGTTTTTATACATTTGTTTTCCTTTTATCTTACCCCAATGGTTCACTTAGTAATTTATCAGTATCACCACCACTATCACCACCACTATCACTACCACCACAACCACCCTATAGTATAGAATATAAGGTAAAGGGAGCCATACCTTAAGCTGATGATGTCAACTTTTTAAAAAAGATTTTTTTTTTATTTTTATTTATATGAGTATGCTGCAGCTGTCTTCAGACACACACCAGAAGAGTGCATTGAATCCCATGACAGATGGTTGTGAGCCACCATGTGGTTGCTAGGAATTGAACTGGGGACCTCTGGAAGAGCAGTGCTCTTAACTGCTGAGCCATCTCTCCAGCTCCCTGGTGTCAACTTTTAAGAGCCACAGCTAAGATTTATTAGGCTACCTTTTCAGGCCAGCAAATGAGCACAGCTTGTGAAAACTAGAAAAGTAGACTTACCTGAACAACATTGGCTTTTTTTTTTTTTTTTTTTTTAAGTTTTATGTTCTATAAGAATTAATGGGGCAGCTACAATGCAGGCAGTTTAAACCGAATGAAAGGAGTTAATGGAGCTGACTTGCCCCAACCTGAATAATTAGGTCCCGGATAATAGACTTTCAACCCAACTTTATTAAGGTATAATTTACCTAAGCTAAAATGCACTCATTCAAGGGCGGCCTTCTTGAGTTTTTACAGTTGAGTGCACCCTGTAGCCATGGCCAGCATTAGGGTACTGAGTGCCACCATCACCCAGGTGGTTTCTGGAACCTGAGTCATTGGTGAAGTGTCATGTAAAAACCTCTCCACTCAATACAACTCTCCTCTCATAGTCTCTTGTTTGTCTTGTGCCCCTTTGCTCTCTCTTCCCGTCTCCTCTCTTGTGGTTCTAGGGACTGAATCCAGCAGCTAGCACATCCCAGATGCAAGCTCCACTGAGCTACAACTCAGCCTCACATCCCCAGCCTCAAACAGCTTTTTCTCTGTTTCCCTTTCCTTCCCCTTCCCCTCCCCCTTCCCTCCACCACTCTTCCTTTTTTTTTTTCCGGGGGTGGGGGCAGACTTTCGTGTATCCCAAGCTGGCTTCAACCTCACTATGTATCTGGCCTTAAACTCACTATGTATACCCAGCTGGCCTAGAACTCATTTTGTATCCCAAGCTGGCCTTGAACACCTGACCCCCCTGCCTCTACTTCCCAAGTGCGGAGATTCCAGATGTGCACTATGACACAAAGTTTCTTCCCATTTGTCTGCGTCTCCGCTTGTCATGGGAAGCACAGTCTGCATTATCTAGACTTCCCGGCTATGTAATTAAACTCTGGGACGAAGATTGTGTTTGTGTGCCTTGAGCAGGGCAGTAGGGAAAGGGGATAGGGAGATCTGCAGTCTGAATAATCAGCCGCGCCCACATAAGAAGCTTTGGGGCTGACAAATAACATAAGCCTCATCCTTCTATCACGTCGTCATTAATAAGACAAAACTAACGGCAGGAATCGAACATGAGTCCTGCAGGAGTGAGGCCAGTTGAGTGGACAGCTGTCGGGGTGCCTGGGTTTTTATTAGGCAGAATGGAAGCCATCTCATGGTTCCAAGAAGCACACATGCAGACAGAGGCGCGCCTGCAGCCCACCACTTTCCTGGTGTGGTTGCTCCCAGGGCTGGGTTGGTGTCCACGTGGTATGGAGGGTCATGCCACGCCCATCCGCAGTCGCAGTCCATTCCTTCTCATCCTGCTGGCTCATCACATCAGGGAGGCTCACCAGTTCCCCCTCTCACCTGACGCCCTTTATCTCTCGGACTCTCGCTGCTTCTCCTAATGTCTCCTAAGCATTTCTAGGAAAACCATGACTATTCGAAACCTGCTTTCGAGTTTATTGCCATATGGTCAGCTCCTACGAGAGAAGGAGGAACTTGCTAGTGGACGATTGAACTTCCTTAATTGTTTGGTAGGCATTGTTTCCACCCAGTTATAGGGCAGGGGGGGGGGGAAAGATAATGCCAGCTGAATCTAAACCAAATGCTTAGGACTGTAAATGTCTCAAAGTTTGGATTTTTTTTTCAACTCTTTAGATGTTTGCTCGTGTGCAAAACGAGATAGGAATGGGAGCCAGGTCTGAATATGACACATTTATGTTTACATATACCACACAAACCCTAAGGGCAGTTTTCCTAGAAGACAGAGTCTCACTGTGTAGCCCTGGCAGGGTTGGAACTCTGTGCAGACCAGACTGACCTCAAACTCACAAAGGTGCCTCTGCCTCTATGCTGGGATCAAAGGCATGTGCCCCCATACCTGGGCTTACACTATTTTTAGTCTCTTGGCAGCCCTAGGGATTGAGTCCAGCACTTCATCTTTGTGAGGCAACTAACTGCCCTCCTCCTGAGCTCCAGCCCCAGCCATGCACCTGCTTTATGACTGTGACCCATGCGGCCAGGTGCTTGAAGCAAGAGATTCAACCCCAATTTTAGAACAGGTGCTTCACATCTGCAGCTCCTGGAGTTTTGATCCTGTCTCAGTCATGAGTTCTAGTCCTGCACAACATCAGGACCAAGAAGCAAGCTGGGGAGGAAAGGGTTTATTCGGCTTACACTTCCACATTGCTCTTCATCACCAAGGAAGTCAGGACTGGAACTCAAGCAGGTCAGAAAGCAGGAGCTGATGCAGAGGCCATGGAGAGATGTTTCTAACTGGCTTGCCTCCTCTGGCTTGCTCAGCCTGCTCTCTTATAGAACCCAAGACTACCAGCCCAGGGATGGCACCACCCATAAGGGGACCTCCCCCCTTGATCACTAATTGAGAAAATGCCTTACAGCTG
>NC_034605.1:49784158-49790647 GCF_900095145.1 Mus pahari | reverse complement strand
CCCCCCCCCAGCTTCTACCCTATCACATTCCACTACTCCACTATTCTTGGGCGGATGCACAGTTCTGTGTTTCTTACACTCCTTGGACTGTCCCTGAGAGTGATGAATGGAAATGTTTCCCAGGGCAGGGTGTAGCTCAGTGGTAGAGCACCTGCCCAGGACATACAAGGCCTTGGTTTAATCCCTACTATTCCAAAGCAGTAGTTTTAAGTTTTATTTATTTTTATTTTATGGGTGTGAGTGTTTTGCTTTCATGTTTTGCTCTGTACCAGTGTGCTTGGTATGGGGTGGAGGCCAGAAAATTGTCTGGATCCCCTGGAACTGGAGTTATAGATGGTTGTAAGCCAATGTGTGGATATTAAGAACCAAAGCTGGGTCCTCTGCAAGACCAGTAAAGTGCTCTTAACTACTGAGCCATCTCTCCATCGCTGCTGAGAGATAGTAATCTAACATATCCACTGGGAAAAGGAGGGGGGTTCCCTACACCCCACCTCAACTATAACTGATGGTCCTTCAGCTAATACCATCAAAGGTTATTTCTCTTAAACGTCTATTTATTTGTTGGCTAACCTGGTCCCATTTGTAAAGCTCATTTAGACTATAGAAAGAAGAAAAGCTACTTGTTAAGGGGTGGGTTTTGCTTAGCAAGTGTCTTGGGGTTTTATGGCTGTGAAGAGACACCATGACCAAGGCAAGTCTTATAAAGGACAACATTTAGGAGGGGCTGGCTTACAGGTTCAGAGGTTTAGTCCATTATCATCAAGGTGGGAGCATGGCGGCATCCAGGCAGGTGTGGTGTAGGCAGAGGTGAGAGTTCTACATCTTCATCTGAAGGCTGCTAGTGGAAAATTGACTTCAGGAAGCTAGGATGAGGGTCTCAAGCCCACACCCACAGTGACACACCTACTCCCAACAGGGCCACACCTCCTAATAGTGCCACTCCCTGGACCAAGCATGTACAAACCATCACAGCAAGGCATAATGATGTGTCATTTTTAGTTGAGTTGAGTTCTGTCTGCAGGTGTGGGGAGCCACAGGTGGGTTCATCGGTGTCCCCAAAACCTGAAATTATTTTTCATGGCTCCCCACTCAAGAATGCTCTGTCGGTTGAGCACTACCTTTTCCTCAAGATGCCACCAGTTGGTAACTCTCACCCCCTGGAGGCTGAAGAGCCATGAATGCCACGTAAAACTGATAATGTGATATGGCCGACCCTCCTGTCAGACTTTCTTGAGGAACGTGTTGGGTAGTGGAAGCAGAGGTTTTTATCCAATGGGGACTCAGATTGCCTCTGACCTTCACGCCGAATCTCCTGTTAAGGTGGGGTTTAGTAAATGCAGTTACAAGTGACCTTCCCCACGGAATGATGAGCCCTCTGTGCTTAAACAGGCCTTGCTGAGGAAGGCTTGTTTGGCGTTGTTTACTCTGTCTGCCGGTTTCCAGCCAGTTTATTTTTCTAAGAACACATTCTTTCCTCTCCTCCCTTCCAACCCTTGACTCTCAGGCGGGCGCTTATACAGAGAAACATCTGGTATTCTGAGAATTTTATTTTTGGTGGCCAGTTGGATAGTTCAGAAAACATTTTGTGTGGTATCTCCTTTATTTTCTTATTTATGTACATGGATCTCTCTCTCTCTCTCTCTCTCTCTCTCTCTCTCTCTCTCTCTCTCTCTCTGTGTGTGTGTGTGTGTATGTGTGTGCATGTGAGTGCAGTGCCCATGGAGACCAGCAGAGGGCAGAGCTGGATTCACGGGGGATGGGAGTACTGGAAACTGAACTCAGGTCCTCTGAAAGAGTGGCAAGCCCTTGACCTCTCAGGGTTGTCTCTCTAGTTGCTTGTTTTGTGTGCCATCTGTGTGCAGGGCCATGTTAATCTCTATATTGTTCCCATTTTAGTGTATGTGCTGCCAAAGCAAGTGTCCTAGCTCCTTATTTCATTTGTGTAGTGACCTGTATAAAGGTCTGGTAAAGCCTGACCACAGACAGTAAGTTAATTAACCGATCAGTTAATAGATTTAGATTTTTCAAGTCAAGGTTTCTCCGTGTAGCCCTGGCCTTTCTAAAGCTCCCTCTGTAGACCAGGCTGCCCTCATAGAGATCCACCTCCTTCTGCCTCCTGAGTGCTGGCATTAAAGTTGTGTACCACCTTCACCTGGCTATTTTTTATATTTTTTAAAAACAGGGTGTGCTGAAGGCTAAGCTGGCTTTCAACTTGCTGGGTAGCTAAGGGTAACCTTCAGTTCCTGAGTGACACATTCTGGGATTACAGGTATATGCTACTGTGCAAGGGTGTGGTTTTAAAAAGTTAGATGTAAGTGATACAACAATGTTAGAATTGTTTATATAGTTATAGTTGGATCTTTAAAATTAACTATTGAATATATTGAAGTCCATCAGAAGTAGGTTAAAAACAGTTTAGTGTTTGGGGGAATAAAAAAAAAACTTTTGACAATAATGAGATGGAATAAATGAAATTAAAATATGAGAATAAATTGCACAAGAGGAATTAATTGGGATCATCACAGTCTATATTGAAAGTAAAGCTGAAAGAATGGGATTAAATTCTCTGATTTTTAAATATAAGAGTTGACTTAAAAAAAAAAAAAAGTATTATTAGACTACCCAAATGTAGCCCTTGCCTTCCAAAAATCAAATAACAGCTGTGCTGTATTTATAGAAAATACTTTACTATTTATAGCTTGTGAGCTAATGTTATAAGCAACAACCATGGATTTGAATATTTATAGGTGCCGGGCAGTGGTGGTGCATGCCTTTAATTCCGGCACTTGGGAGGCAGAGGCAGGCAGAGGCAGGCAGAGGCAGGCAGAGGCAGGCAGATTTCTGAGTTCAAGGCCAACCTGGTCTACAGAGTGAGTTCCAGGACACCCAGGGCTACACAGAGAAACCCTGTTTCGAAACACCTCTGTGTGTGTGTGTGTGTGTGTGTGTGTGTGTGTGTGTATGTGTGTGTGTGTGTGTGTGTTTTATTTAACAATTTCAGATATTCAGAGCTCTCATAATATCTAGGTTTTAAAGAGGTAGTTGCATGTAGTCAGGTGCATGTTTCCTGAGACTGTACAAATATAGACATCCTTCTTTTTTAACATTAAAATCCCCTTCTCTTTTTGGAGGCGGATCCTGCATGGGGACGTCAGAGGATACCTTGTAAAGGTTAGTTCTCTACTTTCACCAGGCAAGACCTGGGGGGAATTAACACAGATTGTCAAGCTGAGTGGCTAGCACTTATACCCATTGAGCCATCTTGTGTGTGTGAGTGTGCAGTGCCTGCCTGCCCGCCTGCCTGCCTGCCTGTGTTTAGGGATTATATGCACATTCCTGCAGTGGCCAGAAGAGGGCATCAGGTCTTCCTGGAACCGGAATCACAGTGTGAGCCACTGTGGTGCTAGTTACTGAACCCCAGTCCTCTGCAAGAGCAGACAGTGGGCATGCTTAAATGCTGAGCCATCTCTCCCCAAATGTAGACATTCTTAAAAGGCTTCGGGCCAAGCCCATCTGCTGAAAGGAATGCAAGAGCAAAGGGATAAAACAAATTCAGAGATGCTTTAGGAAACAAGCTAGCTCTGTAGGGAGTTGGGGGACTTTGGGTGGCTTGCTGTTCTTGCTGGGATCACTGATGACGTGACTGTCACCTGAGACAAGTGTCAGTGGATGAACGTGGTTGACTCTCATCACGGGCGAAGTTGAAGTGTAACTACAGAAGCTGTGGGCTTGGCAAAGGGCGGTGTCTGTGTCAGGAACAATATTCTGTGTCCTTATTGGGTTACTGGCCAGAAGGTACTTCAGTAGCAGGGTTTGGTGACAGCCTTTAGAGATATTCCACCTTTGGAAATGTCTTCTGCGAATGCTTTCTAGAGGAAGGCGGGGCGGTGACCTCAGGCTGTGCTTTTGAGACTATTGGGGTGTTGAACTGCTCAGCTTCTCAGCAGCGTGGGAGAGAACGGCATGGGGTGGGAGTGGGGGCCGAAGTCACCAGACCTGGCTGATGTGTTGACTGTTACACACCCCCTAGATACACCCGTTGTGATAAATACTACTCTCCCTGTATTATAGAGGGATAACTTGCCTTATTAGCATGCTAAGATTTTTGCATATTGGAACCACGCTACAGATTTCTTATTTCCATCTTGGCTGTTCTTCCGAGGCTAAGAACAAGGTAGAAGATGGGTAAGGCTGTCTAAAATCACCCTGCTCTGCTGACCCCACAGTGTGAAGAAGCTTAACCCAGTGTACTTAGGGTCTGGAAAATATGAAGATCAAGTAAGTCCACCCATGAGGACAGTAA
Organism: Mus pahari; assembly: GCF_900095145.1. NCBI lineage: Eukaryota > Metazoa > Chordata > Mammalia > Rodentia > Muridae > Mus > Mus pahari. Next base: position 49,786,344 of record NC_034605.1, on the reverse strand, counting down.
GCTCTGTCAGTGGCGTTATCATATAATCTAAAAGACTGTGGGTGATGAGATAATTAAATTTGCCAGGATTTAGCGTCAGTGAGGAAGCATGAACGCCAGTCTGGTGTAAAGTTAACCTTTTAGGTTAGTGTGGGGAAGTAGATGGCATTGAGTTCTCCAGGCTGCGCTGTTGGAAAGAGTCACAACAGGGACTTAGCATGCAGTACTTTCAGTTTAATCAACAGTGACTGAGCGGAGGGATCCCAGCACTCAGGAAGCTGATCCAAGAGGATTCTGGGAGTTTAAGGCCAGCCTGGCTACTGGGTGAGACAACGCTGCAACCGTCTACACCGCTGCAAACAAACAGATCCAGATTGTCGCCCCACGTTCTGCTAGCCCACTAGCCAAGTGGATCTCACCTCACGGTGCCACTGAAGGGAGACAACATTTTGACCAGGAGAGATTCTTTATGCATTACATATAATTTAGCAAATGTGTGTTGCATGTATTCAAGGAAAACATTTGTTCAAGTCTATTTGTGGACATTAAAGGGAAGTTTTCACTTGTGTGTGTAATATGCGGGATAAGGGTAGAAGGGCCCGTGGCAAACTTGGCCTTTTCTGTGACTCGACTGATTGCTTCAAAAGCAAAAGCAAGCAGCCCTACCCAGAGAATAACATGAACAGGAGATTTGTTAAGTTTGAGTGAGAGCAGGTAACGACCCAGGTGCTTGTTCTAGTCCTGGCTTGGCCCTTGATTGAGAGATCTACAGTGAGCAGCCTTTCCCTGGGAGGGAACTAGTCCTAGCTTGTAAACTGAGGCTACTGGAGTCTACTTCCCATCCTTACATAAAGAAGTGGATGTTTGCAATATGCGATGGAAGGGATGCTCTTTGGCATTTAGTGACTTATTTCCAAATTTAGTTCTTCCAAAAATTATTCCTTTTTATTTTTAATTATGTACATGTGAGCGTGGGTGTCCACAGAAACCAGAGTTGGATTCCCTAGGGCTGGAGTTCCGGCCTGGTGTGGGTGCTGGGAACTGAACTTGTGTCTCCTGAAAAGCAGGCAAACCTTCAGCCACTGAGCATCTTCCCAGCCCCAAGGATGACCCGTTTAAAAGTTTCAGAAATCAGATGGTCTCTCACCGGGTGTCTCAGGGTATTTGTAAGTTGTCTTTATGTATTTTGATGTTTTGTGTGTTATTATTATTATTATTATTATTATTTTACTTGTTGGCACTGTGAAAAATGTATTTGAACAGGAGATAGAGATGGGACAAGTGCCATGAGTTCAAGGCCAGCCTGGGCTACCAGGTGAGACCTTGTCTCAAAGACACAAAAAGAAAAGTGCCTATTTGAGAACTGCTAGGTAAATAATGATGAATTCCCAGGGTCAAGAGAGACACTGTATTGTGATTATTCAGGCTCCCAACTGTGGGATGGATAAACCATTTCTTAAGATTCTATGGGGGTGGAGCTAGAGAGAGAGAGAGAGAGAGAGAGAGAGAGAGAGAGAGAGAGAGAGAGTCAGTAGTTGAGAGCATTTGGCAGCTCTTCCAGAGGACCTAAGGTCAGCTAGTCCCTGCATGAGATGACTTATAGTTAACCATCCTTAACTCCAGCTCTGAGCCATCTTAACACCCCCTCTGGCCTCTGCAGACACCTGTACATACATGTGTGTGTGCGCGTACACACACACATACACACATGCACACACACACACACACACACACACACACACACACACACGCAGTAAATAAATAAAATTCTGTGGGCTCTCCTAGCAGGTAGCATATAGGAAAGGAATGTATACAGCGTTTGCTGTCTGCCTCTGCTGGAGTATCGGAAAGTAAATTTGACCACTGAGAGCCCTAATCACGGGCGCTTTATTTGGTAAGCCGTTAGCAAGTCAGTTTATCAGAGCGCATGCATTCATGCGTTCTATTTTTAATCTTCTGTCTCTCTCTAACCAAACACAAAAGTTTGCCTTTAGATTCATTCAAATCCCCTCTCTTGTGTAGGAACTGATTCAGCTTGCTTTAGGCTTTTCTTGTACTTAAAGGGAGGAAGCAAAGATTTTTCAATTTTATGTTTGCTGCACTCAAGAGAGAAGAGCGCATACTCTACTCTGGGAGCCTCTGCCAGATGTAATTTACATTTGAAAAAGGATTACGAAGGGAGGGAGATGAGGAAGACAGTACAGTGG
>NC_034605.1:49724158-49779158 GCF_900095145.1 Mus pahari | reverse complement strand
TGTTAAACGCGAAATTCCCTCAAAGAAGGAGGTGGGGATGGTTACTGGACCACCTCACCTGAGGTCTTGGGCGTTCCCTCCTGCACCTCTTGGCCCTTTGAATGTACTTCTGCCCTAATTGTGTGTGGTCACATTGTCTCTGAAGCTGTTAAGGCTTGTAGACCATGAAAGGTTAAAGAGGGTATGCCATCTCTGCAGTTAATGGGGAAGTCAGCACCCATGCCAAGGGGTGTGGCTACCTTGGGGGACACTCATACCCTGTAAGGAAGCCCTGTAAACTCATTGGCTCCCCGAGTTGGGCTTTGGTGCGTGCAGTCATCTGTTGGTTTGTTGAGAAATGTATGTCTCTCAGAGAAGTACTCAGAATCCAGTCTTTGTCAGGACTTCGTTGTTTGATGGAAGTTAATGATTCCTTATCAAGAGAGCCCCTGGTCATGCCAGGATGTCATCGAGTACTTACAGTCCCCAAGCCTGGGCTCTGACCTGCCCAGCTGGCCATTGGCTAGTGGTGATGACTTAGGACATCATGCACATGGGAAGAAAATCCAGCTGAGAAGTTGTTAGTGTTCTCCTGTGAGTGTGTGGAGCGCCCCCTCCCCCCCCCCCCGCCATCCCCAATACCTGGGAGAGACTCCATTACAAACAGTTGCACTCTCAGACTCTTAAAGATCTGTTCAGTGACAGCTACTGTTGAAGGGATAATCAGCTCAAATAGAACGGCCTCAAGGTGCTGTTAGAAATACAAACGCATCAAATCCAACACATTTCTCTGTTGTATTGCATGAGGTACACCCCCCACTGCTTTGCTGAATACTAGATTTCAGAGACTGAAACATCTGTTTGGAAGATCCGCCCAGAATGCAGAATGCCTTATGTCTTCCTTGCAGGAGCTCTCTGCAGACATCTTTTGTTACACTCTTGTTAATATTTGTAGCAGATGCATGGGTACCAGGGAGTGGAGAGGGGGGCTATCCCAGTACATCATAGAGTCTTCCCAAGATTTAAATTGTGTTTCTTTCCTTAATTGGAACAAATTAATGGGAGTCTTAAAGAAGTAGTTTATGCCAGTTTGATTGCCTAACGATTGCGTTTACATTAGAGTTAAATGACCCATGTCCTTGTCTTCATGGGAGTTTTGCCATGCTGGGCTATAAAACTTCATGAGATGGGTTGGCTGCATTGAACTGGCTTTATGGAATGAGTAAATAAAAATTAACTGCATATACCCTGCTTATAGAGAATAGTCCTTTTATCTGTCTGTCTATCTGGCTGGGCACAGATGCAGGCTCCAAAGGGACCTTAATTCCCAAGGCGTTCTGTTCTAAGATAACTGGAGGAAAACTTCTGCATACAGTGAGGGAGTGGAGGATAGAGATGTTTTTCCTTTAAAGTACTGTATTGAATCCATAACTGCTCAGAAGACCGAGATATTAATTTCTGACATTTCACTGGATATGGCTGCCAAAATCCTGAAAGGAAAGGTTATTTAAACACCAGTGCTTTTCATTCTTTGTATGAAGTTAGTTTTAGGTTCAAGTCATAAGTACACATCTCAAGTCTGCCATATGATTGATAATGACGACTATATAAAATATAAAAGAGTGGATGGGTGGTTTCCTTTATTTGTGAAGTCTTTCATGATTTAATGTGCGTGTGTGTGTGTGTGTGTGTGTGTGTGTGTGCCCGTGAGAGAGGTCAGAATAGGATGTTGGGTACTGGATCTTTTGGAGCAGGATTTATACGCTTTTCTATCCAGCTGACATGTGGCTGCTGGGGTCTGCACTCCCATCCTCTGTCTCTACCCTCTAAGCTCCAGGAAGACAGCCAGCCTCTCTCATTGACTAGTCATGCCATTTGGGTACATGTCTCTTGACCATCCTTCTTCTCTTCATTCATTCATTCATTCATTCATTCATTCATGTCTTGGGTGTCTTTGTTGAGCATTTAACTGTGTGTCAATCCCTGTGCTCCATGATGGTTCGATGGTTCATCCTCTCCTTAATTACGGTGAATATGCACATGAGTAGCAATGTCTGCCGTGCAGCTGCCTATCCCACAGTCCTGGGGTGCTGCTTCTCAAGCTGAATCAAACAGGGTTCTGTTTCTAAGACCCCACCAGCCTGACACACTCAACCTGCAGCTCCTTCAAGACTCTCCTTCTTCTTTCTCTTCTGGAGTTGGTTGGAGCTATGATGCACCCATGTGAGATCTGAGGAGTGTGTGTGCGTGTGCGTGTGCGTGTGCGTGTGTGTGTATGTGTGTGTATGTGTGTGTGTGTGTGAGTGGGCAAGCACAGGCATGTATGCCAGCATATGTGCATGTGTTCTCACCCAGAACCGCCCCCATTAACAAACATGCCCTGTGCACTCAGTATAAGATAAAAGCAGATAAGGTTTAAAGAGATAATATAAAGTTCCGCTCTCTCCTCCTCTTCCTTAGGGTTTTGTTTTGTTTTGTTTGAAATAGGGTTTTGCTGTGTAGCCCAGTGTTGTGCGCCCCCTCGATCAGCAAGAAAGGCGCAACCACCAGTTCTTCTCTCATCAGTTTATTCAGGAACCTTGAACAATCTTCTCCCCCAAGTCCCGGGCTACAAGCCCTTTTATATCATTCATGCTAACCAATCGCGGCAGGCCACGTCACTTCACCCAGGCGCGCGGCCTCAGCCAACCAGAAGAGCGGGAACAAATCACCACCAATGTGGACCTGGTTACCACAAGCTCCGTAGCCAACAGGTGCCATCTATAAGGTGCGGCTTCGGGTAGCCCAGGGGAGGGGCTCCCTACAGCCCAGGTTGTCCTTGCACTGGCAGTGATTTTTCTGCCTCAGTCTCCCCAATGCTGCGATTAATAGGCATGGGCCACCATGCTGGTTCCTTAAGGGTCTCTTTCAAGCTATTTAAACCCTCAGATTTAATCTACATTTGAATTTGGCTGGAACTGAGTCATTTAATCTTCCTAAAAGTCATCATTTGTAGTAATTAGGTAGGATAAATTAGTTTTTGGTTATATGCCTGAATAACCTAAGAGTATTTTTGCTTTTTGCAACAGTCCTGTGGCTATGAAGGAGAACACCCCCACACTACCCCCATTTTCTTCTCTTATGCAGGAGAAGAGTGTTGGGTTTTGAGAGAGCTGAAATCCCTTTCCCTGTTTTTATGGGTCTGGTTGGTTTTTGAGGCAGGGTCTCTCTGTGTAGCCAGACTGGCCTTGAACTTGTGGTGTGACTTCTGCTTCTCTGCCTCTTGAAACATATGCTACCAGCCCTTCACTTAGTTTTTTCAGTTACTTTTTTTATTGGGGGATCATGCGTGCCATGATCCATATGTGGCCATCAAAGGACAACTTGTGGGAGTTGGTTCTTTCCTTCTACAGTGTGGGTCCCATGGATTGAACTCAGGTCATGAGGCCTGGTGACAAGCACCCACTGAGCCATCTTGCCAGTCCCATCCCTGCCCCTTTACTTGCTGTGGGGTATACTGATTTACAGACCAGCTAGGGCTGTGTATTAAAAGCTTCGGAGAAGTTCACACTTTTCCCTCTGAAGGTTTGCTAATTGATTTTTTTAAATGAATTGACAGAAGAAAAGGAGCATTCATTTATTAATGTGTCTAGGAGTCATGTGAAGTGTGAAATTCAAAGCTGAGTTGATGTACAATTCAGTCTCATTAGGGGAAGGAGAAATGGGGCATCTGTGTGTGTGTGTGTGTGAGTGTGTGTGTGATGTATGTGGGATGGGTGTTTGGTATGTGTGTGTATGTGGTATGGTGTGCGTTCGTGTGTGGTGTGGGGAGGTTGTGTGTGGGATACGTGTGTGTGTGTGTGTGTGTGTGTGTGTGTGTGTGTGTGTGTGAAGGGGTTGTATGTGTGTGTGTGAATAGGAAGTGGGTTGGGGAGAATCCCTCTGAGTTTCAGGAGTGATCCTGGATCCTCCAATGGCAGGAGTATAAGTAACCCTCCTGTGTTAGGAAGACGCTGTAAGGGGGTTTGAGGACAATTGCGTTTGTCTCCATGGATTTGGTGTAGATCTAAAGCAAACAAGGGGAATTCCAAGGAAACCTTCTCTGTACTTCAGAGGAAAAGGGACCAGAGATGATGAAGATATGGGTTAGCCAAAAATTAGAGAGATGTGACTGTTAATTAGAATTTAGAGAGATTTATCAGTGTGTCTAAACGCCACACATGGGCCTCCGTCATTTCTAAGTATGGGAGGAGGCAGCTGAGAACAAGGCTGCCTTCCCTGAATCGAAGTGTCCAGTAGCTGGGCCAGAAGAGGTTACTTCGAGAAGCTTCTTGTAGGATAATGGTGCCCGCTCAAAGCCAAGTCAGAGCCAATCCAGGAGGCCTTGGCGTTGAACTTCCCTCAGTGACCTGACTGTATGGGAGGCTCAGCAGAACTGATCCTGGGCTTGAGCGGTGACGTTTTATTTCCCTAGGACAGCAGCTAATGTACAGAAGATTTATGTTAGAAAATTTGAGAACTATGGATAGCATAAATTAAAAGAAAAAATTAGTTCCAATCTACCTCATTCAAAGAGAGTCACCACTACCAATTTCACTTCTGAGCTCAGGTCAATGATTAAGATAGCCCAAACAGCCCCAAATCCACTTGATTCATTGATTGTCTATTGGGGATCCACAAGTGTAGTTGCCACTTAGTCAGGGGGGTCCACGGTGGCACAGCTGACAAGGAGCTTGCTTCCAGCTTTAAGTCCGTACTCTGAGAGGTCCTGGTCTCAAGGCGAGAGCTTTGTATGTTTCAGGTTATTATTGGAGGTTTGAAGGTCTAAGCCTGGGTCCTGGCAGCCCTAACAAGGCAGAAGGGGTCACCTGTCCCCAGTAATGCCAACTGAAAAAAAACAAAACAAAACAAAACAAAAAAACAGGTGAGCAAATCAAAGAAGTTTATTGAATGTGGCCACAGTGGGAAGTGGGCGGGCGATGCTAATGATGTCCCGATGCGTTTTTTAGGAATGTGATTACATCAAGTGTAGGATTCAGTAGAGGCTAGGAGGTACCTATAACTAAACAGCGCTGGTCCAGGTGTGGCTCTGCCCACCACTGATCCATCCTGGTCTTGGCTTGCTGGTCTTGCAGGGTGACTGGTAAGTTGTTAAAATGTGAAACCTCTTCCTGTCACCTGTGGTCCTGCTCTGGCTGACACTAGGCTTCAGATTTCCCAGTATTCTGGGGTGCGTGGGTGGTCAGGGATGTTCCACTGGCTTCCGTGGTGGGATAACTGAACACGAGGACACAAATGTCTTGCTTTAGAACAACTTCCCTCCTTCCAGGACTCTTACAGTACTGTCTCTGTACATGCAAATTGCCGGTAAAAATTGAGTCACACGTTACCTTGGATGGCGGCCATGTTGGCGCGCAGTCAACATCAAAGCATTATTTTTGTTGTCTTTTTAATACGATAATGAGGATTCTGTTCCCTTGGTGAGAGGGCTGCCTGCTGGGACATTTTCTTTGACTTCCTAGTTTCAGAAGCACAGAGAGCAGGGGACCTACCCAGCTTGGTGGTGGCGGAGCACTTGCCAAGCTTGCACGAAGCCCCAAGTTCAGTTGCAAACACCACGGAAGCAAAGTTCCTGTTTAGGAATGGGGAGGTAGTCCGCCTCTTCTCCCCATGCAGGCTCTGGCTTGGGCATCCATCTTGCCCAAGGGCAAGTGAGTATTGCATGCACGCCACACCTTTTGCCCTCAGCTCACAAGGTCACTTTCAGGCCAATCCCCTGTGGCCAGTAGACAGCAGTGTAAGAGATCGAATGTAGCTTTCTTTGTCACAATGTAGAAAGTATTCCCGGGAGTTCCCTCAAACCCTTCCTTCTGTTATCTCACTTTTAACTGCTTATTTTTCCCCTGCTCTGAGGAAATAAATAAATCTCAACCCTGAATGACACAGTATAGGTGAAATCGAATAACAAAAGACTGTTCTTGCTTTCTAAGAGAAAATAAAACTCAGGTGCTGTGTTGCCATAGTTACGCCGCACTGTCCTTCCATAAAACAGGGCTCAGCGATGATATGTCAGAAAGCACTTGATGAACCCTGCGAGGTGCCCATGGCTCTTATGGGGCCACCGCTGAGCCTGCTCAGGGAGTGAAGTAGTCAGAATTTTCCATCAGGAGAAAGGCTTGTCTGATGCTTTACATTGCAAGGTAGACAGGTGACGGGGGAGATGTGATGCTTCTGTGATGGGGGTTTACTGTTCCCTATAGCACAGACCACACCTGTGGGGGCCAATAAACTGCAAACCTGTGAAAAATCCCAGTTGCTGCATTGCTTGGATTTCTGTTCTTCGTTTACCCAATTATTTTCTTTATTTGAAGGTCTTAGCATTTCATTTCTTCTGTTTGCATTGGTTGGGGTGTTTGTTTTTGTAAGTTACTGTGTGGTATATATATATATATATATATATATATATATATATGTATGTGTATATATGTGTACGAATGTGTATGTGTGAATGTATATATATATATGTGTGTGTATGTCTGTTTATGTGTGTATATGTATGGTATATATATGGGCATATGTGAATGTATATATATGTGTATATATGTGCACATATATATGTATATGTGTAGATATATATGTGTATATACATGTGTAAATGTATATGTGTGTGTGTATATATGTGTGTATGTGTATATGTGTGTATGTATATATATATATATATATATATATACACACACACACATATATATATGTCTGTGTGTGAATGTGTATGTGTGTGGGTGGTGTGTGACATGTTACTTGAGCATGTGGAGATCAGAAGGTAGCTGGGAAGATTCAGTTCTCTCCTTCCACCACGTGAATTGAACTCAGGTCATTAGATTCACACAGTCAGCATTTTTTTAAGCCAGTCTAAACCGTCTTGCTTACCCACTGCTCATTCAGGCTAAGCCGCTTTTCTGATGATGCAGGTCCTGGTCCTGTAGGTGCATTTTGTGGTTTCAGGACGACTAATGCTGTTTACAGGTATCTGTGTGCTGCTGGCGACGGAAGCCAAGACCTAATACAGCCTAGGCACGTGCTCGGCCAGGACCTTGGCTCCCCTTTATCCCCATCTCTTAGATGGGATCTCTGGCATTCCCAGTAATATTGATGCTCGTAGCAGATGTTTACTGGTCGTGAGGACACACGCATGCATGAATGAGTCGATGCTCCAAGCCCTTCGTACTTTAACCCCCATACAGCCCTGGGAACCTCACTCGACGGGGAAGCTAGGCTCAGTGGGGTTCGGGTTTACCTCGATCTTCAGCTGGAGAGTGGTGTGATCAGTAAGCAGGCCCGGTACTCAGGTTCTGTCTGAGGGTTCTCCTGGGATGCCTTCCCTGCTGGATCTGGCCTGCTGTGTTGTGCTGCTTTGGGTTGCTGATGCCGATGGATGCAGTTGGAATGTCTTCTTTTCCTTTGCCAAAAGATTGCTCACCAGCACATGCTTTGCAGGTCCCATCTAGACAACTCTTAAAGTTGCAGTGGCTAAGCATGACATACTAAAAAACAAAAACCAACAACAAAAAAAGAGCAAGGTGTTGCTATGTAGCCCAGGCTGGACTTGACTTAGTGTCCTGAATGATGAGATTTGCAGTATATACCACCATACCTGACATTTCCCCCTCCCTCCTTCCCTCCTTCCCTCCTTCCCTCCTTCCCTCCTTCCCTCCTTCCCTCCTTCCCTCCTTCCCTCCTTCCCTCTCTCCCTCCCAACCTACCTCCCCCCCCTCTCTCTGTTGCATTGTGCTATATGGTATGTGTACTATCACTGGGGCCCTACACTGGGGCCCTATTAGCGAAACTTGCGATCTACGTGACTCCGCCTCCTAAATACCTGGAATATAGGTGTATACCACCACACTCGACTCCACTCTTTTTTTTTTTTTTTAAAGGATTTTTTTTATGTATATGAGTACACTATAGCTATCTTCAGACATTCCAGAAGAGAGTGTTGGATCCCACTAAGGGGTTGTGAGCCACCATGTGGCTGCTGGGAACTGAACTCAGGACCTCTGGAAGAGCAGTCAGTGCTCTTAACTGCTGAGCCACCTGAGAGAGGAAACTGAATTCCCCAAAGGTTTAAATGCCGAGGAGGTCAGGGTCATGGAGCTGGATTTGTTTTTGTGGTCTAGAACTGAAGAAGTCGTTTGGCCACGTCATGCACGGCTTCCTCCCACCCTGTCATCCTCCTCTGTGGTCTCAGGCACCCTCCTCCCTAAGTCTAAGTCTCCTGCGGCTGAGTCCCTCAGGGCAGCGTGTGCGTCCCATCCTAGGACTGTGTGGTGGTGCTTTGTTATACGTGAGGAGTGGCGCACAGCCAGAGTGTTTAGGTGACAGTTCCCGTGTGTCGCGTTGATGAGCCAGGAAGAGTTTGTTCAGTGCTGGAATGTTGGACAGCAGGTCTAACAATAGACCCGTGGGCAGGGATGCGGGGCGACAAGTGAAAATGCTCCTTATCTTAACGATAATTTGAACACCTTATGTGGCTAAGATGGACTCCACCGGACCCCAGCATTGCTGAACGGCTTGTGTGTTCGGCCAACAGTGTTTTGGTCTGGCTGGCTCTCAGTGTTTAATTGCATTTGCTATATGAACCATTTTCGCAGTACTGCTGACCTGTGTGCAAGGCATTCAGGCGCACTGTGACGTGTTTATGCAATATTTAGGCAGCTTTCAAAATAGGGATCTGACGCCGCCGCCGCCAAGTGTGAACTTTAAATTTTAAACACTGTGTGCTCCACATTCCCATGTTGGGGAGAGAGGAGTCATGTGCATGTGCATCTATCTGCACGTGTACGTGTGAACCCAGAACGCAGCAGTCCACAGCCTTGTAGCACAGAGGACTGGTTAAAGTCCGTGGCTATGTCTCACCCCAAGAATGTCTTGTCCAGTAGGTCCACTGTGGGCAGATGTGTCTGTCGTTGGGGGAAGTTGGCAGTTGATGCTGATCTGGTTCTGTCTGGAGACCAGTCTGAGAAGCACCAGGGATGAAAGAGATCTAGAAGGAGTGTGCATTCGCCGTTGTATCACCAGTGGTTGTTCATCTCCAGGCGGGAGGACTAGGAAGGCTTCTCATTTTGCCTTTGAACTTTCCTGTTGTTTCCAGTGACAGGGTGTGGCTGTTATCGTCAGGAGTGGTATTGGAGTTATTTTAAGGCTATTTTTTGACTTTTTTGGCCCATACAGTGTTTATTGTCTTCTACTGTCTAGTCTTAAATGTATTGGAGTAAAATCAAAGACTCCGTGGTGCAGTGTATTGTCCCTGGTCTTTCTACAGAATAGCCATATAGGAAGGCCTGGTTTGAGGCTGGAGTGATGGCCTCATGGTTAAGAGAACTTACTGTCCTTGTAAATGACACTGGTTTGGTTCTCTGCACCTGCATGTTTGCTCATGGCCACCTGTGACCCCAGTTCCAGGGGGGTCTAGTACACCCTTCTGACCTCTGTGGACCCCTGTATGTGTGTAATGTACATGGTTAGACTTAGATGCACACCCTTAAAAATAAAGATTTTTTTTTAAAGGAACCTTACCTCTCCCAGGGATCTTCTACATCAATTCTTGTTAGCGAGTCCATGCATCCAGTAGATGCTTACTAACTCCACTTAGAGTAGACTGGTAGGCTGTGCCCTGCATGTCTCCATGAAGGCCATCTCATGCCAGTGAATTGTCTTTAAAGCCCTTTGGAAGAACATGAAAGAAGGGAGAATTTGTCTAAGTTAGTAGAAGTCACAAGCAAGATGATACAATTCTACATTTGGTCTCAGTGTAAGCCAGCAACCAGTGAGCCAACAGCAAAACCCTGGCCCCCCAAATAACACTGCATCTTGGGGAAATTTGGCCCTGGGAGTCTCAGGATATGCATGTGCACAATCCTCTGAGTGAGGACACATGAAGAACACTGTGCCTCCCACAAGCTGTGTGCATGCCTGTGTCTCATTGGTATTTTTAGAAAGGCCCCTTCTCAGTTGAAAAAATAATCATGGCTCTCAACTAGTGTAGAAAACATGGGACTTAGAACTTAATGTTTAGGTTTGAGTCTACCAAATTTCAGGCCAGTTGGTTGACATCTTGGCCAGTTGATTGACATCTTGGATCGGGCCCCAATCTGTCAATGGACATGTCAGCTTTCTGAATGCTGTGGACTATCGTAAAGACCAGGTGATCTGGGCTGGAGAAAGCTGGTTAGCGTAGCATCAGCACCCACTGCCTCCAGCTTTGTAGAAACTTGCTTATGTCCCTGATCTCCCGTCCTGAGGAAGGTTCTGGAAAAGCTCTGTAGGTCTTAGGCTCTGGTCTGTTTCCCACTCCACCCAGCCAGCTTGGCAGGGACACTAGCTGTTGAGTGGCCGGTGAGGTCAGACAACTTGAGGAAAACCAAGATAGCGCCTGAATCATGTTTTTCCTGATAGCACGGAGTTCTTTTCCTTACCCGGTCTCCAGGAAGTTAAAGTATTTATCTCTCTGTGGAAATCCAGTCTGTTACATAAAATGGATCCCTCACCTGAGGAATGTGTCGGTCATTTCCTGGCTGCCTGGCTGCATCCGGAAGGCGAGGGCTTGGGCTGGTTTTTGGTTTTTTGCTTTTTTGTCTGTGTGAAAATTCTTCAAGGCATCTCACAGCCCCAGGCGAGCTGACAGTTCATCCACCTCCCGAGTAAACGCTCCATGGTGGTTTGATAACTGTGGATGAAAGTTTCAAAACAAATCACAACTTTTGCCCTGCTTTCTGCACATGATCATAACTGAGGGGTGGGGAGGGACCATTTATGGTATCAAATCTGTAAGCACTGCAGGTGGGTGCAGCTCTCCTTCCCTTCCATTGCTTTGATTTAGGGTTCTTCACTAAGGTTTGACTCACTTAGCAGGTACCTTATAGTCACCTGTCCTACCTGTGTGTCCTTGAGGGCTGTTGGTCATCTTGGTGGTGAGGTCACGTGCAGGTCAGCCTCAGTGTGAGGCCTGTTACTGACCTTACTGACAGACAGGACAAGAAAGTAAAACCGGGTGCTGGGTTCAGCTTTATCCTAAAATGGATTTTGTGGTTTAAATATGAACTCTCCCCTATGGGCTCTGCGGTAGTTTGAATAAGAATGGCCGCCTTAGCCTTCAGGCAGCAGGGACTACAACCATTTGAGAAGGATTAGGAGGTGTGGCCTTGTTGGGGGAAGTGTGACACTGGGGAATGAGATTGGGGCTTTGAAGAAGCTCACACCAGGCACAGTGTTTCTGTCTGCTGCCTACAGGTGGGGATGTAGCTCTTTGCTACTGCCCTAGCGCCAAGCTTGCCACCCTGCACGCTGCCCAACTCCCCACCAGAACGACAACAGACTGACCCTCTGAAACTGTAAGCAAGCCCCCCGATTAAATGCCTCCTTTGGTAAAACTTTCCTTGGTCATGGTGTCTCTGCGCAACAGTGGAACAGTGACTGGGCAGGCCTGTATGTTGGAACATTTGGTCCTTAGGTGGTAACACTGTTTTGAAAGGTTGTGGGACCTTTAGGAGGTGGGGGCTCTTCCGGAGAAGTGGGTCACTGGTGTCATGTGACCAGCAGGCTCCACCCCTGGTGTCATGTGACCAGGAGGCTCCACCCCTGCTTCTGTGACTTTCCTATCACCAGGAGCCTTCTTCCCTTAAACTGCTCCTTGTTGGGTATTCCAACACAGCTACAAGAAAACAAATACTGTGTACTTTATTCCATTACAAAACAGTTAACAGAAGAAAATTAACAGTAGAAAAAAAAAACACCAGATGTCGTGGTGCACACTTATAATCCCAGCAGGAGGTCAAGGTGGGAGGGTCATAAGGCCAGTCTGGTGGGACATCACAAGACCTTGTCTCTAAAAACCAACGATGATGGTGATGATGATGTCAATGGTATTACTACTTTTTTCTTGAAGAGCTACTTTGTTAAAGAAAATTTTTGAGCCTTTGCTTGTGATGAGAGATCATTCTAGAAGGCTCACACGGTCCTGATTGTTTTTAATCTTTTTCATTATATTTTATTTAATGTGTCTGTGTTGTGTGTACACATGCATGGTGCACATGTAGCTGTCAGAGGGTTGCCACATCTTAGGGTTGCCTTTTTCTCCCACCATGCAGTTCCCAAGGCTTCACCTCAGGTGGTAGGGGCCGAGGTGACCGTCTTTACTTGCTGAGCCACTTCTCCAGCTCTGGCTCATACTCTTGTGGTCAGCTTCTGTGTTATTTTTAATGTTGATGATCTTACTTAACATTTCTTCACATTACTTTTATCTGCCGCTCTTTCTAAAGTCACACCGAATGGTTAGTGTGACCACATCATTCTGAAGTTGACGTTCAGGATTTGCTGTGATATTGGCCATGTATTTTTGCAAATACCCTTGTATTTTAAAAATAGGGTTTCTCTGTGTAGCCCTGGCTCTGTTGGAACTCACTACATAGACCAGACTGGCCTCAGACTCAGAAATCCATCTACCTCTGCCTTCTAAGTGCTGGGATAAAAGTCATGCATCACCGTTGTCAGAATAAACTTGATTATTTTTTGGATGGCTGTTTTATGATGTCAGTTGATAGACATGGCCTTCCTGAGAGCTGGAGGAGACCTCTTGTCACTGATGTTCTGTGATTACAGTGTCATGGGCATCATGATGCAGACAGCAAAGAACAGGTGTTCCTAGGGAGACCAATCTTCCTCTATAGTCTGCTTCTGGTGTATAAGATGTAGTAGAACAAAACAAATTCTGGATTGCCTCCTCCCTTCTTGGTCCTGAAAACTACTTTGGATGATGAAGTGCAACTCATCCTGGTTTCTGTGGCCTTTGCTGGTGACTCCTGATGTGGCTGGCAAAGTGATGTTCCCAGGTCCTGAGCTGCATGGTCTCCGGAAATGCTTATTTTCCTCTTGTGGTTGTTTCTGACTTGTGTGGAAAGAGTTCTTTAAGCCTCACCTGAGACAAGTTTGGAGTGTTTTGGACATTTTTTGCCCACAAACTCTGAGAATATGTTCATTCACTTACCTGAGTGATGGAGACATACAAACGTGTGAGGACATCGTGGGACTTTCCAGGAACCAATCCTTCAGCCACTGCATCTGTTAGCAAAAGATAAATGTTTCCTTCTGAGAAGTCATGGCAGCTTGGCATAAAGACTGATTTGTATGTGCTCATTCCCGCCACCTTTATCACAAGATAATTGGTTTATACAGGCTGTAAGTTCGGCTGCCTCCTGTGCTGCTGTGTCCGTCAGTTGGGGTCAGGATAGGATGATTGATGTGTTTAATAAACACAGCCATGTGTGCGGCTGCACGGGCTTTTCGTCCATTTGCTTCTACTTCTTTCAGGATATCTTCCTCGTTAATAACTAATTTCCAGGTCTGACATTCTGGTATCTCCTAATTCATGAGCAGACCCTTAGAATAAATAGCACTGCCGATCTTGATCATTATGTCAGTAGCTACTTTATTCTGAGTGAGTGAGTGCTATTAATCAAACAGGTTTTTGTAATTATTGCAGTGGAAACGTTAACATTTAAGTGCAATGTACACGTGCATTTGCATGCTTGTGTGTTTGAGCATGCACACACACACACACACACACCATGGATAACCTTCTCCTTCCCATGGATGTACCTTGTTCATGGTACCTCCTTATCAAGCATCCAGGAAATCAGTTGCTTTCTCTCAGCAGCATGCCAGAGATGCTCTGTCTCTTCAAAGTGACCGTGCAGAAGTCCCTCTGTATTCGCCTTATGCTATCCGATAGACTAGACCACTTTCATTCAGGTCCGGGGCCCTACACACCTTTATTTTGACCTCATGTGTATCTCCACTGGCTGCTCGCTTCCTTGTGGAGCAATTTCAGAGTTAGCACATTTACAAACAAAGCCCCCTTTTCCTCCACTAAATCAGCTCTTCCTACAGTCTTCCCACTTTAGTAAAAGATAGCTCTATCCTTTATTTCATTCAGGAAAAAAACAAAAAAACAAAAAAAAAAACGATTTCTCATTTTTGTTTTTTTGAGACAAGTTAATTATACTGTCACTCAGATTGGCTTGGAACTCAGCATGTAGCTATGCTAGCCTGACGTTTATGGCAATCCCTCTGCCTCAGTCTTCTGCAGACAAGAGCCGCTCTGCCCAGCCTCATTGGTGCTTCTTGTCCCTGCCCACTTCTCAGCAGTTTATATCTCTTCACTCCAGCCTTGCGCGTCCTTGGCTTCACTGTGTCTTCTCATCTCCGTGACTTCTCCGAGTACAGCCGTGGGCTAGCCTCGGTCTGTACTCTCCCAGAACAATTCCGTATATCCATAGGGTTGTGAAGCCTTTGCAGATGTTTTCTTTCTTCTGGAAGGTATGTTTGGATGAAGGCAGGAGGATAATTTGAAACAGATATGGAGACCGTGTATAGGTGTTCTCTTGGGAATACATCCGCGTGTCGTCCACTTTCCTGGGTGCTCTGTGATATAAGGGGACAGATACAAGGCAGAACAGATAACCTAGGCTTGGTAAAGATTCATGGGTGTCCCTTCTGACTCAGATATGCCTTCACTTCATACCTAGCTACAACCAACAATCAGAAAAATTCCAACCTCATTGTGCAGTCTAAGTCAGCCTTGCACTCACAGCAATCCTCCTGCTTCAGCCTCTTAAGAGCTTGGATTATAGGAGTGTACCATCACACTCTGCTTTCTGATCCATGCCTTCTGAGCTGTTAATGCTGTCCTTCCCAGAGGTCTTTGTCCTTGCTCAGGAGTGTTGGTAACCATTGGGAGAAAGCATATATATTAAGTTTATGGTCAGTGCAAACTTTAAGAGAAACTGCCCTTGGTAGAAATTTTATTTATTGTTATAGGTATTTCACCTGACCTGTCAAGTCCTATTATTGCAGAGTTTACTTCGTAAAGAATTTCTATCGATTAAGCCAAGGAAAATGTCAGCTTTTATATCATACAAAGAAGGTCACCACTATACATTGAACTTCGAGTCGACAGCGTTCAGAATATCCCACGGGCACTTCACGATTCCACTTTGTACAGAAAAATCCTCAATTTGAAGGTAGCTGTAACTAGTTTTGTAATTGCTTCTCAGGAAAACATTTCAGATTAAAGACCTGGTCCTGTGTCTACCAGTCTACATGACGTTTCTCAGCATCCTAATAAGTCATATCTCAAATATATAATTAGTGTCTCTGCCCATGGTACCTTACCGTTTTCAACATTCAGTGATAATGGGACTGGAAACCAAAAAGAAGGTCGAATAACAAGTATTTTAAAATTCTAGGATCAGACCTTAAATAAAGCATTTTGTGCATGTTGGTGCATGAGCTGTCGAAAGCTTGCGACATGGCCTGTCCTGTGTATAATAGAGATTACTGTGCTGGGCATCTAAGCTGGGTATGTCTTAGAGACTGGGGAGTCTCACCTTTACTGACGCCCGAGGTGAGAAGTGAAGACTTGGATCATGTTTGCAGCTCAAATGTGGATAAACAGCCGACAGGAGTTTTAGGGGGCTTGGGGAAGCCTTAAGGGACTTCTGTGGAATCCTTAAGGCTTGGGAAGAGTCTGCACCCCATTTTTTGCTGGTCCAGGTAGTTAGAGCAGTTTGTGGAGAATCTGTGTCCTTTACTGGAGTCACTGTGAAGAAGGTCCCCTCTTAACTATCACGTCTTGTCTTTCCACATGTCTGAAAAAGACAAACACAGACTCCCTACCACCACCACACCCCTGGGGACCAGGGTGTAGCACCTCCTGGTTTTTGGACCAGGGGAGACTTGTTAGAATTTCCTGTCTTGACTGTGAAGAATTAACTCAATTCCTGGGCTGTTCTTTACCCCACTGGCTTGACAGATCTCTAATGCTTGGTTCCTCCGGCTCCATCCACTGTATGTTTTCAATTTATTTTCTCCTGAAGACTTAAGGAGAGTCACAAAAGACATTTTTTTTTAGGACATTATCTTTGATAGTGTGTGAGCCAGGCACAACCAAACAGTAACAGCATATGCGTACACCCATGTAACCTGTGTCCAGTGGGAGAAACAGAGCCAGTCTTCAGGAAAGGGGTGGACACTACTCTGTACCCCCACCTGCCCTGCTAATGTTTCCCCGACTTTGGCGGCAATGGTTTCTCTGTTCCCAGAAGAATGGTTTTACATTGAACTGCAACCCCCCCCCAAATGATTTATTTTTATTTTACCTTTTTGTCTTTTGAAGTCTTATGTAAATGGAACCATACTGAACATGGTATTCAAAGACTTCTTTCATTTGTTGTTAAGTTAGGGGGCTCCCTGTCAATGCTGTAAAGGCTTGGGGTATATACAGGATTATTTTTCTGTTCTTAGGTTTGGCTTTTCAATGGTTCTGTAAAAAATAATATGAACTCTGAATTTTCCATGTCACTTGGCCTTTCAAACCCTCAAGGCAGTTGATTCTTCTATCACTGTGGGCATTTTATTTTCTTTTTCTTTTTTCTATCCTTTTCTATTCTTTTTCTTTTTCTTTGTAGAGAAAGAGCTCTTTGGGATTTTCTCTTGACTTGAATTCTTTCAGTCTGAAAAAATGCCTTATTCCTTCATAATTGTACAGATGTGCCTTTCTCTTCCTCCTCTTCTCTTTTTAGTATGTATGCACATGGGTGTATACAGGTGTATGTGCACATGTGTGGGTGCAGATGTGTGTACTGTACACATGTGTACAGGTGTGTGTATACATATGTGTATGCATGTCAAAGCCAGAGGTTAACCTTAGCATCCACTTTATTTTTTGAGACAAGTTCTCTCAGTGTCCTGGAGCGTGCCAAATGGGCTAGGCAGGGTGGCTAGTGAGCTCCGCGGAGCTATCTGTTCTCTCTGCCTCGTAGCAATAAAATTACACCTGGATGACATCACACCCAGATTAAAAAAAATATTCACCTGGCACACGTGTGTGGGTGCCACACGTGTGCATGCCACAAAGCATACATAGAGGTCAGAGAGCAGCTAGTGAGAATCAGTTCTCTCCCTCCACCACGTGGGAGCTGGGAGTCAAACTTGGGGACAAGAGCCTTTCTCTGCTGAGCTATTCACAGGACCTCACCCACCTGGTTTTAAATCTGGTTTCTGGGGATGGAGCTCAGGTGCTTCTGCAGTCATGAAAGGCACTTCATCCCTGAGCCATGTCCCCAGTCTATCTCTTCCTTTTTATGTCATCTCTCTAGGGTGATGACTTAGTTATGAGTTTAAGGTAGCGAGGGGCCAGCTAGGAACCTCAGAGACAGCGCACAGGAAGACATGAGTTTTCTTCTTCCTGTGCAGGGCCTTGCTGGCCTCCCCTCCCTTCCTCTCTCCACCTTGTTTCTCCTAGGTTTTGGCAGATGTTCCCTTCCATTGTGTCCTCTGTGAGGGAGCCAGCGAAGGGACACACCCATTGCTTCATCTCAGAGTACCTCTATGGAAGTGACCACAGCGCTGATAAAACATCAGCTGTCTGCATTTATTTTCAAATCTAGAAAATTCCAGAATGATCTCATGAAGGGGGTTACTTGGGCCACTGTTAAAAAAGCAATTATGTACATGAGGTCTTCTCTTCTTTATAAAGCAAAGATGACGACTGTATTATCTGGTTAGTTTGGGTTTGTTTCGCTCCCCACATAGTGGATGTGATCCCTTACTGGAGAGGGAGAACCGGCTTTAAGGTGAAATGACATTAAACCAGTTTACTCCAGGGCCTCCTAGAGACTGGGATTTAGAGGCCTATCTGCTGAAGCCCACCTCCCTCCCTCCTGCCACTCAACCTTTCTTCATTGTTAGCACCCCTGGCAGGGCCCTCCTTTGAAGCTGCCTTGCAACAGACAAACCTCTTCTGTTGTTCACTGTGGTTCCCTCTGGCCAGGCCTCCAGATTACCTGGGGTTTTTTTAGTAATTTGTCCTTTCCCCTGTCTCTGAGGAGGACATGGACACAGCCTTTCAGAGCAGGCTGTTTCAGGTCACCTTCGATTTAGACTGTTTATTCCAAATCATACCTTTGAATGGGAGCGGAGTAAAGACATTGTTTTACATATTGATGGAAAGAATATAATTAGAAAATATTCAGGGGCTGGAGGGCTAAGAATGCTTACTGCTGTTCCATAGGACCCGATTTTGTCACCATTGCCTGTATACAGTAACATGAGAGTGAGCGTCGGGACTGGTGGGCTAGAGATGATAAACTGAGGAACCTTCCCGGAGAGAGGAGGAAGGCCCAGGGAAAGGAGAACAGACTGGGGAAGGCACTGCAGGCAGAGGAAACACACCTCACACACAGATGCCATAATTGTCTTCTCCCAGTAGCAAGTCAGCACCAGAGAACCTGCAGTCCATTTACTTCACAGGATGCACAGGCCCACTGAGGGCAGACGCTGGCAGGGTCTGCTACCTGCCGCCTCAATAACAATGGAATAATTTAGGGTAAGCCAGCAGGGCCTTGTGGGAAAGACTTTAATAAGAGAGAAACTTGCAGAGAGGAACTGGGTGAATAAGAAAGGGTAGTGTGTGTGTGTGTGTGTGTGTGTGTGTGTGTGTGATCAAAGAACTGTANATATATATATATATATATATATATATATGTGTGTGTGTGTGTGTGTGTGTGTGTGTGTGTGTGTGTGTGTGTATGTGATCAAAGTGCTGTATATATGTGGGGGGGGTGGGTATGGTGTGTATGATCAAAGTAATATATATATGAGAGACGTTGTGAAAGAATAATTCTTTAAAAATTTACAAAAGGCTATCAAATCGGTGGCTAACCAAAATAAGACATTTTTTTCCCTGCATTGGTAAAGCACACACTCCTGTTTTATATAAACATGGCCGCTCTCAAGTGTTGCCAGTGCTCACAGCCAATGGCTGCATCCTTCTGCTACAGAGATCCAAGACTCCGTTTACCTATGTGTTGGCTTTCTGTAAACATCCTCTTCTGCACCCAGGCACCGAGCCAGACCTGACTGAGGACAACCCAGGATGAGTGTCGGCTAGCCTTTCCTAGAAAAAGGAAGCGAAGCAAGCATTGCCTACCACGGGCTTCTTAAACTCTGTCTGAGGAGTCTTTATGTGACCCAGGGCTATACAGGTATAAACCACAGCTGTGCAAGTCAGACACTGAGAATAACAAGTCATACTCAAGCAGCTTTTTGATTATACTTATATTTTTCTACATATCAAAGATGAAAGCAAGTATGTGCGCTAATGAGATGGATGTAATTGTTCCTTTTTTTCCCATAAAGAATTTAAAATCTTGGTTAAATATTTGACTCAGGGAGTCAAGCATCTTCACTGATTTTAGAATTGATCAATATTTTGATTTTATAATTGTCAATGATGAGAACACTGCTTCCCATAAACACACAATACAGAATGCCAGATAATTGTTTGGAGCCATTTCAGAAATTATTGGAAAATCTCTTCTCATCTCAAGCCAAAATGCATTTAATGATTTTAAAAAGGGAGAAAAAAGAAAACCCAAACAAATCAAAAAACCCTGAAATTCATGCCAGCATCTCTAACAGCAGCTTTTAAATCAAGCACTCTAAGATGGTGTGATCCAACGATACACCCGTCTGATTGTTACATGCTGAAACATAGCACAAATCATTGTTTTGGAAAATCACCCCCTTACTGTTTCTATAAGAACCGAAAACTTCACACTTGCAGTGAAGACATTCCAATGCCTGATACAAGGTCATTTAAAATCCGGGACACAGTGTGTCAGGCAGAGTGTATTGGCATTGTATGGTGTGCTGGTGTGTACCACAGAGCAGAGACAGCCATGAAGTCACAGCACACAAACCTGGCAAACTCTGGGAAAACTTAGAATCATTACACATTTGATTTGAGTTCATGTTTAGCAGTTGTGTGTTCAGAAACATTTTGGCATTGTCGAGCTTTTCGTGCCCCCTCCCCCCATTTTGTATGTAACCACATAGGAGGTCCCGACCCACAATTCTAGAACTGGGGGTAGATGACAGGGATCCAGGCACACCTGGTCATGACCCTGGAGCAGCTTGCTGTAGAGTGGATATGGGGACAATGAAGGGACAGTAGCCATGCCAGAGTCCTGGGTGGGGAGCTGGGGAAGGTCTCGAGGGAAGGCTTTTGTGCCAAGGAGAGAGTGGTAGTGTGGGGTGGGGGTGTGGGGTAGGGGGGATTGCTGCATGTGAGAGCTGAGTGGTAGGGGCGTCTAATGAGCTCTCAATTGGTGAGTAGAAGTAGAAGACTGCATTCTGTGGTCACAATCAGGAACATGGTTGTCCATTCCCTATAAGAATAAGAGGTTGGGGGCTGGAGAGATGGCTCAGCGGTTAAGAGCATGGACTGTTCTTCAGAAGGTTCTGAGTTCAGATCCCAGCAACCACATGGTGGCTTACAGCCATCCGTAATGACATCTGATGCCCTCTACTGGTATGTCTGAAGACTGCTACAGTGTACTTACATATAATAAATGAATAAATCTTTAAAAAAAAAAAAAAAAGAATAAGAGGTTGTGGGGGCTGGAGAGATGACTCAGCAGTTAAAAGCACTGGCTGCTCTTTGGAAGGTCCTGAGTTCAAATCCCAGCAACCACATGGTGGCTCACAACCATCCATAATGAGATCTGATGCTCTCTTCTGGGGTGTCTGAAGGTAGCTACAGTGTACTTACATAAATAAATACAACTTATTAAAAAAAAAAAAAAAAAAAAGAAGAGGTTGTTGCAGGGTTTTAAGCCAGGAGAATGGTAGAAAGACATTCTAAGTGGAAGGGTAACCACCAAAAGATCGGAACTAGGTTTTAATTCCAGCTTTGCGATATGACTATCCTAATTTCATTTTTAAAGGAGATTTTTTTAAACACTGATTGATTGATTGATTGACTGTGTGTGTGTGTGTGTGTGTGTGTGTGTGTACACATACTACCATGTATGGGTAGAAGTCAGACATCAACTTGTGGGAGCTATTATTTTAATATCCTCCATGTGGGTCCCAGGGATTTGAACTCAGATCTTTGGGCTCAGCAGCGTCATCTTGAGTCATCTTGCTGAGTCATCTCACTGGCAACCACGTGGCTACTCCTATGGGCAGTTTACCCATCTGAGAAATGAGGGCTATCTCTCTCCTATTTGAATGAGAACTCAAAGACTGTGTGTCAAGGACCATTTGCTCCACAGTCAGCATCAACCTCCTAGCAGTGAGGTAGATGGAGAAAGCTCTGTAGTCATGGATACACAGCAGAACCTCTGGCTCTGTGAGGTTATGGGTTCAGTGTCCAGCTACGGAACTGTTTTTGTTTTTGTTTTTTCTTTGAAGTGGATTTTGTCCTTTCTGGCTTTGGAATAGAGCTGCTGATGGCTTTTGTAATTAAGGTTGTCAATTCTGAGCATTCAATGGCCTTCCCTTTCTCCTTTTGCCTTTTAAGTTAGGATGGAAGTTGCGTGTAGGCTTTTCATTGTCTGTCTGCAGATAAGCAGCTCAGGTCAAAACAGAGGAGAAACTGCTGGGCTTCGGCAGCTTGTTGGTACCTCAGGCTGGCTTAGAGTACAGCGTTCTCCTCTCCTGGGAGTCTACATGGACTTTGCTCTTCTGACTTGCCTCCCACTTTCTCCATGACTTGCCCAAATCATGGATTTCCAGCAGGACTTTCAAGGGCCTGTGTAATCCTGAAGAATTCCATCAGGAAGGTTTTCTTTGGGTTCCTGTTGGCTGTTTGCCTGTTGGGCAAATGGTTTGTTTGTTTGTGGCTGACCACATAAATAGCACGTGCAAATGAGATGCTTGCAATTCATTTGGAAGTACTAGAAATGATGTGGGTGTTGCAGCTGCTGGGCCAGGGTGCGTGCATGGCATAGCGGGAAGAGACATCTGCAGCTGCCTTAGAGTGATCCCACGCCTTTGCAGTCCGGCCTCAGACTTGCCTGTTTATGACGTCTGGGCCCCGTGTTACTCCCAGTTCGTCTTCTGCACTTGGTGGAATTTCAAATAGATCTGTGGATCTCTCTTTAGCTGTTTTAAAGCACATTTGGTTTAAAAATCAAAGGTTTCTATCCCTGTTATGGTATCTTGTTTGTTTGGTTGATTTTAATCATGTACATTTTAACCTAGAGGATGACATTGTTGTAAGTGCTAACTACCCGTGTGACTTTTGTCACAGACCTATCATTGGGACCTCCATTTGCAGCTCCCAGGTCTGTATTGGACACGGAATGAAAAATGACATGCTGCCGGGTCAGCATGCCTCCTAAGATCTCGCTTTGTAATAGACATGATTTCCGGCCGTGGTGATTCAACTCAATGTGACCTTGAAAGTAGATGGTTCTGCACAGATGCCTTGTGGAGTTAAGTGGGCTGCTGACTCAGGGGCCTCTCTATGTGGAGCCCTCAAGTGGCCTGTCCTGCAGGCTGTCAAAGTTAACAAGCATCTGCCCCCCCCCCCCCCGCACCAGCAGGTGTCAGGTGGAGAGAAGGCATTTGTGAGTAAAAGCAGCTGACAGTGGAGGCTCTTGTGGCCTCTGTGCTGCTCCGATTCCTCCAAAGACTTCATGAATATTAATTCCATTAACCCTCGCTGCACCTTTTATGTGGCAGCTGGGGGAGCGGGCACTGAAAATTTAAACACTGTGTCCAGTGTCATTTTGCTACAAAGTAGCGTAGTGGGGGATTGGGTGAAGCTCGGGATTAGCATCAATGCCCATAACCACCATGCTGGGCAGACTCTCATAAAAGGCAGCCCTGGGTCTTAACTTGGACCTTTAGGAACTGTTATATGGAGCCTGATGTTTGTTTGTTTCTCTCTCTCTCTCTCTCTCTCTCTCTCTCTCTCTCTCTCTCTCTCTCTCTCCTTTTCTAGATAGGATTTCTCTGTGTAACATAGCCCTGGCTGTCCTGGACTCTCTTTGTAGACCAGGCTGGCCTTGAACACAGTGAGATCCACCTTCCTCTGCCTCCTGAGTGCTGGGATCAAAGGCCGGCTCCATCATAACCCAGCTAGAAGTCAGATGTCATCCAGTGTCAGAATGCTTTGCCCCCTCCCCATGTATGAGGTTTTGATTCCCCAGTACTAGAGAAAGGAAAAGTATTGGTAATGGTAGCATAGATAAGTGATACAAGTTTTCATGTGACTGGAAAGTTAATTTGGAAATAAAAGTAGTAACAGAAAGTTAAAAGGCATCATCCCTCCCCAAAGGCCCCATGGGTGGGAGTCAAGCCTTTTGTGGCAGCATCTAGACTGAGATACATTGTATCCTGAGATTGACCTCATAGTGTGCTTTATTCTTGGTTTGCGGTGGTAATCTGCATGGTTTTGCAATGGTATTCTCCTTGGACTCAAGCAATCCTCCTGTCCCAGCCTTCTGAATAATTGGAACTGCAGTGCCAGCACACCCAGTTCACTCCTGACCTGAGTCTAGTGTATGTGATCTGTGCCGTTGTGTTTGCCAAACTCCTCAGTACAATACTTTT
Source organism: Mus pahari (assembly GCF_900095145.1). Classification (NCBI taxonomy): domain Eukaryota; kingdom Metazoa; phylum Chordata; class Mammalia; order Rodentia; family Muridae; genus Mus; species Mus pahari. Next base: position 49,755,743 of record NC_034605.1, on the reverse strand, counting down.
GAAGACAGGACCAGAAAAACTGCTCAAGACCCATGTGGGTTTTTTGTTTTGTTTTGTTTCATTTTGTTTTGTTTTGTTTTGTTTTGTTTTTCTCTGCTTAATTTTGTTGTGGTTAAACCCAGTGTGAATTTCTCCACCCTCGGGGAATCGTAGCCATAGTGACGAGGAGCAGGACCGTGGAAGTCCTTGTTGAACTCACCAAAGAGAGGCTCCACAGAGACAACCTGCACATGGCCTACGTGGTGCCTGTGGCCCCAGCTGTGCTGTGGGGGGACTGATTTGGGTGTCGTCCCACCTTGATAATGTTTGTGAACAGTGCAGAAGGAGCCAGTCTTGATGGATAGCCGTTAGACAAAATGACGTCATAGATCTGTGAATCCTGTGTGCTTTGAGGATCCATTTCAATTTTGGGAGAGTATACAGAAGCATGGGCATCAACATTGTAGACTAATACCATGTGAATGTATTCATACACATTCACCCTAGTTTTGTACTTTACTGTAAACTTTATTTATTAATCACCTGAACACAGAGACGTGAACTAGTGAGTCATTCTACTTAGCAATTAAAAGCAAACAAGTTTAAGAAGAGAAAACAGTGCTTTTAGTATACATCACTCTGTACGATGCAGCTAAAGTCCATCTCCCCTTTCAGTCCCAGATAGTTGAGGCGAGCTTCCATGCAGGCTTGCTTAGGTTTCTTTCTTTCTTTCTTTCTTTCTCTTTCTTTCTTTCTTTCTTTCTTTCTTTCTTTCTTTCTTTCTTTCTTTCTTTCTTTCTTCCTTCCTTCCTTCCTTCCTTCCTTTCTTTCTTTCTTTCTTTTAAAAGATTTATTTATTTATTATATATGAGTATACTGTAGCTGTCTTCAGACACCCTAGAAGAGGACATCAGCTGTCATTGCAGATGGTTGTGAGCCACCATGTGGTTGCTAGGATTTGAACTCAGGACCTTTGGAAGAACAGTCAGTGCTCTTAACCACTGAGCAATCTCTCCAGACTGGTTTCTTTCTTTTCTGATGGTGGAGATTAAGCACAGCACCTCAGCACATGCTGAACAGGTGCTCTGCCACTCCTGACATGCCTACCCCTGACCAAGCCAGCTCAGTCAGCCAAACAGGGTCCCAAGAGAGGGAGCGAGGATTGCAAAGAAAACGACAATTAGATGAGGATTGAAAAGAAAAAGACAATTAGACAACATTAGAACATGACTCCAGCCAGTGCTGAGGCTGAAGCAGGGTTATTTTTTTCCCCAGTCTTCTTTTATATCACTCTAGGTGCACATAAAGAATATGGTCAGTCCTAAGGCATAAACAAGGCCTAGACAAAGGTCCCACGATTACTGTATTCAGAGTCTTAACAAGCCCCATCAAGATACAAGGAACACATTCCTCAGCTGTATTCATCTTGAGCCTACTTCCTAGTCCTAGCCCAGTGTCAAATTCCTGCCAAATTCCTAGAAGGTGGCCCCCAAAGCTCTCTACATACCCCCTTTTAACTTTGAGTTGCCCACATTTGTCTTGAGCTCACTCTATGGGACAGGTAAGCCTTGAACTTCCAAAACCAGGATATTGGCCTTCTACCCAGTGCGTCAGGAAGAGTTGGTGACAGGCTGTTTCTCTCTGCCTTTTCATCCCAGTCAATCATGGCCTGATAATTTGGAAGGTTTGAGGGGAGGAGGTCACTGTGGCAATTCACCCATGACAGAAAGCAGAGAGGGGCCAATGGGTAGGGAGAAATCTATCCGTTCTCCAAACCTGTCAAACACTGAGCTAAGCAGCATGTCAAGATTTCATCCAGGTTGGTCTCCCTGGCCTTCCTTTCTCTCTAGTTTTGTGTCTGTGGCAGTCTCAGGCCCTGTAGCTCTTTCTTCGGCTCCAGCAGATTGCTAACAGCTGGCCTGGTCAGTCCAGGGTAGGCGCTGAGCCCTTTCTTTGCCCAACACGTCACCGTTCCCACCCACACCCGACACACCCTTCCATCGTCTTCCCAGGCTCGACTGAATCCTCCTGATGGTTCTTGGAGATGAAACGAGTGAGGAAGACCCAAGCAGCTGTTTCTTTGCATCTGCTTCAGAACAGTCACCCTTCTCTTCCATCCGTCTCTTCTGACTGGAAGTGTTGGCAAAGCGAGTGCCATCTTTCTGTGTGCCCTTGGGAGAATGAGCTCTACTTATGTGTCACTCACTGCTCTAAGAGCAAGGGCTGTGTCAAATACCCATCGCTGCAGGGCTATATTAATAATACAAAAGTCAGTCCACTCGGAGGGAAATGGGTTAGGTATGAAGAGCCCACTGTGTGTAGAATTTTAGTTTACTGTAACTTTCTAGAGTTAGGGTTTGGAAACTCTGTGGAATTTTCCAGAAATCTGACCTGGCATCAATTTCCTCTTGCTCCCTGCTCCTATCTGCCCTCGTTGTTCTGAAGTCAGAATTTCAGCCTCAGTTTACCCTGAAGGTTCCAGGTGGAAGAAGAAGAAACATAAGGAGGTCTGAAATTCTGTAGTAGTTCTCAAAAGGAGAACTTGTAGGACTTGTCCTCTCTGTGTCATCTTCACCGTTGGTGTGGACAGGATGGCCTGGGAAGTAAGGACGTATGTGTGTCTGTGTGATTCTTTTATCCCCACTGTCTGTGCCTGTATACCTGTACGATAGGTTGACACTCAGATTAGAGATGAAAAAAGGGAACACACAAATATAAAAGATAACGCTCAAAAAAGGGAGCATCTTGGTTGTCAAGAGAGCATCTTGGTTGTCAAGGGAACATCCTGGTTGTCAAGGTAGCTTAGCTGGTAAAGGTACTTGCTGCCAATCCTAACAACCTGAGTTCAATCCCTGGGATCTACATGGTGGGAGGAGAGAACCAACTCCCACCCTCCGACCTTCTGCCCCACTCTCAAATAAATGAACCACAGCCACACGTGTATAGAGTCACATATACACACATACATGCATACATACATACATACACAGATTTACACATACATATATACACATGTGAACACGAATACCTGCACGTGCATATGTGCACGCGCGCACACACACACACACACACACACACTGGCTAGAATTCACCCATGTCCTGGGTGTAAGTGACTGAGGACCATAGTGAAGGGGGAAGGAATATTCTCAGAGAAGATGGCTGTCCTTGCTAGTCAAATCTGCTTTCCACTTCTGGTTGTTGAGGTTTGTCTTGTCTTTGTTTGTTAAGGATAAATCAAGCACTGGACGGTGACCAGTTTAAACACGCTGTTAGCCCAGTGTTAGTCGAATGCCCCATTTGGTGAGAGGTTACCAGCTAGCCTGTATCTTGGGGGAATCATAACTTTAACCCTGAGGGTAGGTGTCCATCACTTACCCTCCTGAGTGGTTCTGAGAGAATGATCCTGTGTCATTGGAACACCGTAGAGTGTTCTTACACAAGCTAAGGTAGTAGTGTTGCTGGTGATACAACCTTGTGGGACCAGTGTCCTCTGTTGGCTGGTCACTGACCCAAGTGTTGGTATGTGGTGTATGACTGTACTCAGAATTGATTGTGCTCAATGTTTGTCTCATTCGCCCAAATTTTCTCCACATTGTTGAAAGATGAGATCGGGCACATTACCCCTTTAAGGCATTTGTTAGTGCACACAGGCATTTGTCAGTTGAGCTGCTCCGTATGGAAAGTGGGTTGGGGTACTCCATCAAATAGGCACGAAGGGAAACCTTCAGCGTGAACACATAAGCAGAGGAAAGAGATCATTGAAGTCTGAGCAGTTGCCTCTTTCTTCTGTCCTGACAGAAAGCCCCTGCTAATGCAGCCAGTTCTCAGCCATCCTGTTGGAGTGGGCTCAGCTCGATTCATTTTTCTTACGTAGAAACATTGGGCAGTGGGTGTCATCCTGGTCTCAACACCTCCTTTGAAATCACTTTTATAGCTTGTTTATAGTCCATCTTGAGGTTGTAATATCACCAAGTTTCCAGCCTCTAAAGATAGCGTCTATACTGTATTTTATTATGGTATCTATCAGTATTATTCCTTAAGGGTTAAGAGCTACCCATCGCCCAGTCCACACTTTCAAAAAAGCTGGCCAGGTAATAATGCTCAGTATATATGACATATGAAAAGATGTTTTTTCTTCTGTAAAAAGTTCGTTTTCTAGACCAGACACTGAGTCTGAGTGGGTAGCCACCCATGTGTTTGTGGCTCCCCTTGCCCTGTGGTTCATCCATAAGCCGATCTCCATCACGGCACAGACAGGAGCAGCCGACTTATGTTGGTTTTCCAAGATAAGTTTCTCTTCCCAAGCGACAGGAGTGGACTTTGCAAAGCACCTAGAAGGACAATATGGGACTGATTTTTTTTTTTCCAAGAGGCATGAAAAATATCCTATTGGAATATCTGTGAAGGAAGGAGAGGGGTTGTTTGGGCCAGCTAAGTGGGTACATACACCACTGGCTACAAACCAGCACATGGATTCCTTGCTGCTAGCCATGAACGTTGTGGGACTGTAGTGGGAATCATGCTATGATGACCCTGGAGGGCTCTGTGAAGTTCCATTTCACCCGTCTCACCTTATGGGGTTCAGTGGTTCACTGTAATTACCCGGGACATTATGTGGTTGGTCCTCTGTAGATTCTGTGTCCCCTAGATTCAACGGCCTGTACTGACCACATAGACACTTTGAGTATTCCCTTAACAATTCAGTGCAACACCTATTTACCTAGCACTTATTATGTTAGGTGGTCTAGAGATGGTTTAAATAGATAGGAGAGTGTGTGTGGGTTATATGCCAGCACTATACCATCTTACATAAGGTAGTTGAGCATTCAGGGACTTGAGGATCTAGCCCCACGGATGCTTAGGAATGATAGTATTAACTTGGCACATGGTGTTTCATGTGATGGCCTAAAATAACCCGAGTGACTTTGCCTTGTCAAAAAAAAAAAGCAGCAAAACAAGAGGTTTCCTCAGCAGTGCAGTGCACAAAGCTCTCACTGTGATCCCTGCACAGGGCAGGTGCATCCAGAGTTCTCCACAGAAAACCCAAGCTTTGGGTAGAGAATGAAACTTCTGGCATTAAAAACACCCGTGCGTTTTTTAGCACGACATCCCCTCAGCCTGTCTGGTCTGGATGGGCGGACACGCTCATAGGTTCAGACTGGCCTTAGAACAGCTAGGGATACCAGTTAGACCAGACAAAAAGCTAGAAGACAGGTGTGGAATCCCCACTGTGTCTGAGGTAGGCATCGGCATCCAGGCTGATTTCCTTCTGGCTAATTCATGGGATTCCAGGGATTCGACGGCCTCTGCTTCAACACGAGTGGAATGTCTTGGTTTTCTTTGCTTGCACTCAGAAGTGTGTGGAACTGCCCATCTCTCTGAGTCCATAGACTTTCTCCACCTCTGAGCTCTGGATGTTTCAAGGGGCCCTCAAAGTACCTAGTGCTGGAGACAATTCAATGAATTTAAATTACATTAATTAACCCCTTTCCCCTTTTTGAGCCATAGTCTTGCTACGCAATCCTGGCTGCTCTGGAGTTGACGTAGACCAGGCTGGTCTCAAGCTTGTGCCAGTCAGTCCCCCTCCTCTTGGTTGTCTCTCTGTACTTGGGCACAGGGAGGGTGTACACCACCACACAGCAGCATAGTCTTCTGATCCCCGTGATTCTGACGGCTGTGAAGGCATAGGGAGAGCGCCCCATTTCTCGGGAGTTATTTCACGTTTATGAATAGTTATTGTAAGAGTATCATCAAGAACAACTACATCAGGAAAGCCAAGAACTATCCTAGGATCACATACCCTAGAAACCAAAATCCAGGTCCCTAATTTCACACGGAAGGAAAATATTTGCAAAGTATGCCAACCTCACGTTTTTCTTACGTTGGAACCTTCGATTTTTGATGTTTCCCTTTGAGTATAATTTCAGTTGTTTCTGAATTGTTAACTTGCAAAAACAAGCATTGCAGATCTGGGGCTCAGTGGTAGACGATTTTCCTAGCTAAATCAATCCAACTTCTAGAGTTGATTTTTCAGCACTAAAAAAAAAAAAAAAAAAGAACATTACAAAACATCTTATTGTGTGGTTGATGCTGGGAGGAGGGCAGAATTTGTTTTGAAAGTTCTTTTTCAGTGTGGAAATAGGTAAAACTTACTATCTAGAACCTTTTTTTTTTAATCTGTACCTTCATGTATTTTAGAGTATTATTTGCCTAACAGTGGAAAATATGTATATATTTCAACACTAGCTTACGAAAGTTCATATATAGGGTTGGGGATGTAACTTAGTTGGGTGGACAAGACTGGATATGTCCAGGGTGGTTCGGCCGTACTGTAGCTCAGGTGATAGGGTGCTTGCCTGTCATTCACAAAGCCCAAAGTTTGGTCCCCAGCATCACAAAGTCAGCTTTCGTGGTACCTGCCTATAATTGTAGCAATCAGGTGACAGAGACAAGAAGGTCAGAAATTCAAGGTCATCCTTTGTCATCCCCAGTTCAAGGCCAGCCTGAATTACGTGAAACCCTGTCTCAAAGAAATAAAGTGGGAGCCAGGAAGAAGATGAACACGTAAGGCTGGTTTAAAAGAACTCAGCTGTGTGCGGGATGGTTAAAGCATTTCTGTATCTCCCTCACTACCATTTCTTAAAACCATTTTAAAAACATCCCTCGATGCATGTCTACAGCGAGAGGTTTATCACCACAGGCCCAGATCCCATTGCAAAGTTGCTGAATTTGTTTTTTTTTCTTTTCTTTTCTTTTCTTTTTCTCTTTCATTGTTTCCCTCTGATGTGGCCATTGTGTCGACGACCTTCTGTGTCCGCGCTATGGAATTTTTTTTCTTTTCATCGTGAAGAAAGCCTCCCAAGGTAAGTGCTGGCGTGGAACTGGGCATCAGCACTGACTTAGTACTAGGCATCAGCACTGACTTAGTACACAATACGATCCCAGCTCGTCACGGGAACCTGTGGGTGACTCCTGGCCACCGAGGAACGGAGACTTGCATTCTGATTTAAAATTTAAGCCTGAGTCAGCCCTGACTTAAGCGTGTTGGCCCTGCTGGAAGATTAGCATGTTACCTACCCTCTGTGGGCAACGGTCTCACCCACTGTTATATTCTCAGAAGATGCTTAAGTTGGTAGACCTGCATGCCAGGGAGTGGTTCTGGCCTGTTGATCTCTAAAGGGAGGTGAGCAAGAAGAAACCAGTGCTGGCTCATGGCCTAAGAGTGAAATAACTGCAGTGGTTGGCATAACTGTGCTGGCTAGTTATGTCAACTCGACACAAGTTAGAGTCATTTGGGAAGAGGGACTCTCAACTGAGAAAATGCCCCCATCAGACGGGCATGTAGGCAAGTCTGTAGGACATTTTTCTTAATTCATAATTGATATGGGAAGGCCCAGCCTATTATCGTATTACCACCCTTGAGCTGGTGGTCCTGAATTCTATAAGAAAGCAGGCTGAGCAAGCCATGAGAGCAAGCCAGGAAGCAGCATCCCTCCATGGCCTCTGCATCATCTCCTGCCTTCAGGTTCTTACACCTTCCCTTCCCTGGATCATAGACTTCAAGCTGTGTGATGAAACAAACCCCTCCCTTCCCATGTTGCTTTTGGTCATGGTGTTTTACAACGGCCGTGACTAAGACAGTGGTCTTTCTAGAAATTAGAAGAATAAGCAGGTCCTCAGGAATAAAATTTGATAACTAGTTACGAACTACCTTTCTGTCTTGCCAAGAAGAGTTAATAGCTTTGGGACGGTTTTCCACACATTCAGACAGACCATCCATGCTGATTCTGTGTGCTGGGTCGAGCTCTTAGCTAATTACGATGGCTGCTAGTTAGAGCTGTCCCCTTAGCTAATTACAATGGCTGCTAGTTAGAGCTGTCCCCTTAGCTAATTACGATGGCTGCTGGTTAGAGCTGTCCCCGTTGCCTTGGGCAACTTTTGATGACATTTTTACTGATGGAAACCCCAGAGGTTCAAGAATAGATGGCATAGTCCTGAGAAGGTATCTGAGTGACTAGCCCTGAATAAATGAAAGGGAATTTATTATCAGGGAGCATTTTGCTAAGTATTAGAGACATGTTTAGGACCACAAGTCACTAGAAAACTGAACAACCCTGAGTAATGACACTGATCAGAGCCATGCTATCTAAGAGAGAATTAGGGAAAACTCCTCCTCCATGTGGTCAGAATGTAGGACACACGAGAACATGGGAGAAGAGACAGGCTTACTTCCCCTGGGGCTATGACGGTAACTCTAACATAGCTCTTGGATTGTGGAAAACTGATAAAATGTTATTTCATGCCTTATATTTATTGAAGGCATCATTTCATATTATCTTTGGCACTAAGAGTTTGAACTCAAGCAAGGAAGGCATGCACTGAATAAATATCAGGAGGTGTCTCAAGAAAGAGGAAGTAGCTAATGTTTCGAAGCGAGCTGAGCTGGTCGTTGTGGTCAGATCTGGAGGATCCTGACAGTGGTCCCTGAGTAATTGCTGAGGTGGTTATAATCCATAGATTGTAGATTCTACAATCTTGAAGGTTTCCTGCTGTAGGAGGATATATATGTTTCTTTGCTCCCAGAGGTTTCAAAGTATATAGTCACTCTGGTAATAAGATAACCTTGTTTCCCACAAAGAAAGCCAGTGTGTTCCTGGGACCATTCCTCCTGTGGCTGATCAGAGAAGGAAAAATATTAAAGTTGACAAGGCACAAGAAAATTTTAACAACCGTTAATACTTTTTATACAGACTATCCTAGTTTGTAGGAGTGTGCTAAAAGATCATTCCTAAGAATGGCTATGAAATTCTCAAAAGTAATGTTAAATCAACTTGTTAAAAGTATACCGTTAAAATACTTCATAGCCGATAATGTATAAGGTACATGTGGGAAGCCTAAAGATTGGCCTGAAACCCAGAAAATGGTGAGTCAGAGTAAAATATGTGAAAGACACAGAAGAAGGCTTAGGGACTGCATGTATTGAAGATAAGTGGGGAAAAACAAGGGTACTGCTCATGCTTGGTAAGATGATGAGATTTGGGCATCAGTGACCAGGGGCCTCAGGGCACATGGTGATTCACCTTAACAAATCACTAAGCAGGAGCAACTTTATATGAGGCAGCCTTAGTCTCGGTGTTGTGATAGTGGTGAGCTGAGTGCATGTGATATGAAATCAGTTGTGCTGGGACCATTGGAACTAAGTATGTGACATTCATAGGATGGGAAGATCCTGTTCTGGCCTTGCAGTCAGAAGTGACATACCAGGGGACCAGGGTCACCTCCTCTGTCAAGTTCAACTGAAAAAACCTGAAGCCTGTGCTTGGGATGCAGATATGAGTTCAAACCCCAGCATCTACTCATGTGGTGAAAAGAGAAACTGGACTGGAGTCCCAAGCTCTGACTTCCACAGGCACACCCTGTCATTCATGTCACCACCCAGATGGATGGATGGATGGATGGATAGATGATAGATAGATGCATACATACATGCATGCATACATGTGACTACGGGTTTTTAAGCCTATGCTTGAAGGAGCTGGAGATACATCAGGGTTAGTGAAGGATAGATTACTAGACCAAGGCCAAAGGACCCTAAAAATGTGGAGAGACAAATCTAATGTTTTGTGTGTAACACTCAGGTACAAACAGCTTGTAGAGGCAGTACAAGGTTGTAGGCAGCTTAGTGGGGCAGGCCAAGGTATGGGGCTCATTCACATCCTGTGAGAGGTGAAGTCCTTGCTAAACTCCCGGTACTGGAGTCAGGTCGGGTGAGTTGAGACCAGGCCTTGGGTGGCATGTAAAGGTAAAAAAGGAGAGTCTGATGTCGGGTGAATCCTGTCAGGTCTACAGTCACAGTGTCACAGTGTCACAGTGTGGTGGCACTTTCCTGAAATCCCAACTCTCAGGGGCTGGGGCAGACCAACCTGGGCTACATAGTGAGACCAGGGACTCAGTAGGAGAAAACACAGCCTATACTGCCGGCACTCAGGAGGCAGGAGCAGGAGAATCTCTGCAAATTCAGAGCTACCCAGGTCTGCATAGCCAGTCCAGACCAGCCGGAGCTACTTGGTGAGACCCTGACCCTGTCTTAGAAACAAAGGAATTAACATAAACCAGTAACTAAAACAGCGTGCACACTTCCAATCCAGGAAGTCTCGAGGACTGAAGTCCAGGTGTCTGGATGCTACAGGAGGAAACGGATGTAATCCCATGCCTTCAAGGATTCCACAGCCATCTTTTAAAACATCCTCTAACACTGAGGGTGTGTCTCAGTGGCAGAGCACGAATCTAGTGTGCACAAGGTCCCAGGTTCAATCCCTAGTAGCACAAAACGGCAAAAAAAAAAACACCAAGTGAAACACATATTCAGAGATAAAGAAGGTACACACAAGTAAGAATAGAGACCCACAAAGGCTTCTGATACCAAAGTGTTAGGTCCAGGCTTTAAATGCATTTGTTATGTGTAAGGAAATTAAAAATAGAAAAAAAAGTCAGATTGCGTAATGGTAGCAAGAAATGGATATTGCATAACTCAGGAAACCAATAACCCATTACAAATTCTCAGTCTGAAAAGTGTACAGCCTAAATCGTAAGGTTAGTGTTAAGATGCTTAGCGGGTGAGATCAGGCTGTGAACACCGGATGGTAGATGATATTGAAGGGTCGGAGACAACTGAGCACCCACTTTTTTAAAAAGTAAACTTAGACCTTCCATTCTTCAGAAAAATCGATGTAAACTGCAACTCTGGGACACTGTCAGAAGGTAACGGGACGAGGGGGACATGACTCTCTGACAACCTTTTACAGGTGACACTGAAAGCAAGACCTAAGAGAAAACAACACAGTGCGCTTGTAAGATGTGCTCCTCTGCCAGGGACAGTGTAAAGTGTAAAGACAAGCGGTATGCTGGGACAAACATTTAGAAAATACCCAATAAAGGATTTGTATCCAAATTATACCAAGATCCCTCAGATCCAGAGAAAGAAAGAGAGAGAGACAGAGACAGAGAGAGACACAGAGAGAGACAGAGAGAGACAGAGAGACAGAGACAGACCAACCAATCTCAACTTAAAACTGGACAAAAATATCTGAATAGACATTTCTCCAAAGAGGATGCACAAGTGTCTGATAAGCAAATAGATAAGCTAATAAAGGCGCCATCATGTCATTAGAGAATCCACATTAGGGGCTAGACAGTTGGCTCCGTGGTTAAGAGCACCGACTGTCCTTCCAGAGATCCTGAGTTCAATTCCCAGCAACCACATGGTGGCTCACAGTCATCTGTAATGGTATCCGATGCCCTCTTCTGGTGTGTCTGAAGACAACGACAGTGTATTCATATGAAATAAATAAATAAATAAATAAATAAATAAATAGGCCTTAACATGAGCATTTAGAAAAAAACTTAGAGAGAGGGGGGGGAGGGACGGACGGGGAGAGAGAGAGAGAGAGAGAGAGAGAGAGAGAGAGAGAGAGAGAGAGAGAGAGAGAGAGAGAGAGAATGAATCCACATTAAAACAACGAGATATCACCACAGGATATAGGATGCCTAAAGTCTCCAAATCTCACAAAATTGAAACAAAGGCTGGGCAGCAACAGGAACTCTGCTGTCATCGCTGGCCAAATGAGGCAGATGGTGCAGGCATTCTGGAAGACAGCTCTCAGCTTCTGAGGAACCTAATTATCTTCTTACCACGTGACCCCAGGGATGGCGCTTCTAGGTATTTACCCAAGCCAACTGAAAGTTTGTATCTACTGTGCACGAGTGTCTGTGGCAGTTTGATTCATGGTGGCCAAATAGGAAAGCCATGATGACTCCCAGAAGGAGAATGGCTAAAGAATCCCCGGTATAATCTCTTGATACAGTATCATTCAAGGATAGAGGAGGAATGAGCTACCCACCCCCACAGAAGGCACAGGGGAACCTTCCATGCATGTTAATAAGTAGAAAAAGCCAACCTGAGAAGGTTAGACGCTGTGCTCTAAGATCCCATTATTAATCCATGGTATTCTGGAGTAGGCAAAAGTACATGCCAGTAAATAATAATGTCTACAGCTCTACAACCTCTACAAGCAAGGAAAGACAGACAGGTTCAGCTGGAGCAGGGCGGGCCACCTTTTGGATGGACAGAGCCACAGACAGAGAATGAGCCCCCAAACATAAATTAGTATGTAGCTTATCTTTTGGATTTGTCTGTCCGGTAAGATTTTATAATTCTGAATGGAGAAGTGTTTCTCTCAGATACTTTCCACCTGCCTGCCTTTTAATAATCTGCCCCGCTGAACCCTCTGGTGTTTGTGGGAGCAAGGTCTGTTTCCCTCAAGATCGATAGCACTTTGGACAAGCATGAAAACACTGGCCTATCCACCTGTAGGTTAAGAAGAAAGCCTTTGTTTTCCTCTCATCAGGGTATAGAGGTGTGTCTGTCAGAGTGCAAAGGTCGTATTTGCGATTGCTTCTTGGTTGAGCCATCTTTTGATAAGCTGGCATTTGGCAGGCACTGGTATACAAGGAAAAAAAAAAGGTTGTTCTATCCACTCTGCTTTATTGGGCAAGATAAGAAGGAGGAGGCATTTGGGAAGAAATAAAAATATCTGCAAGTCATTTTGTTTAGGTCATGTTTGTTTTTAGTCAGTTAGTTCATTGTAAATTTATGAGCAAACAATACCTTATAATGTACTGTATAATTCATTTTAATATTTCAGTCTTGTGAATTAAGTTTATTTTCAGTTTTTAAAAACATCGCGAAGAGGCTCCAACGCAGGGCTTCACACATGCCAGGCAAGCGCTTTAGCGGTGAGCTGGGCCCCTGCCCAAATAGTTCTCTCTCACAGCCCACGTTGTTTAAAGGCGCCCACTGATGAGCCAGCTTCAGTGGTATGTGTATGTAATACCAGTGCTTGGGAGTTCATGGCAGGAGGTCAAGAGTTTGAAGCTAGCCTGGGCTACATAGTAAGACCCTGTTAACAAAACCACCAAAAGCTGGTTTTATAGATGTCTCTCAGGAAGGAAGGGGGGACTGCACAGCTCTGCCATCTGAGATTTGGTTTTGTTCAGCTCTCTGGTCTTTGGTTCTGTGATGGCCTCTTGCCGCCTCTTCTGTTCTGCTGAGAATAAAGTATTGGGCCAGGCTTTTGAGCATGCGCTCTGTGGCTCCCGGGGCTTGAGCTGTGTAGTAAGTATTAAAACACACAGCTGATTTCTAAAGTTTCATACAAGGGTGAGAGGAAAAAAATGTAGCACAAATAGTTTGTCCTCTACTTAAAAAAAAAAATTATATACTAGGTTAACTTAAATACTTTACTGAAGCAAATTTGTCTTCCTTTGGCTTATGAATATATCATGAAAGCAGTTTAAATTACGTACGTGGCTCCCATCGCTGCGCTGATGAAACAACATTTCTTTGACGTCACATCTCAGTCACAAGTGCCTGCTCTTGGCTTTGGCTGGTCTCCCTCCTTCCTTGTGTCTGGGGCTTGGGCTTCTGCTGTCATGTCTCAATGGCGGTCTACCCTTCCCCATTTACCTCTCTTCTCCTGGAGTGGTCAGAGCCTCAGTTTCTGCTCCGGGAAACTCAGTGTGGCGTGGATGACCAGACCTGCAGGATGTTTTAAGTGACAATGGGCTATCCTGCATACCGTCTGCCTCCACTTTAGTCTTCCTGACCGCACAGAAAGGAGAGCTCAGGGCTGAACAAGGACCCTCTGGATGACGTGCATGCGTGTGTAAAGTCTCCAGAGGCAGAAAGCTGGGGTAGGAATCGTGATGTACATAGGGGCAGAAGTAAGAAAGCAATTGGTGTGTTAGGAAGTAGTGAGAACTGGGAGGGTTAGCTCAGTGGGAAGCCCCTGTCTGGTCTTCACGAGTCCCCGGGTTCCATCCCTAGTGCTGGGGGTAGAGGGTGGGGTGAAATGAAACGTTGAGTGTTAAAAACCAAGAGAAATGGTAGCTTATAGAGAACCTACAGTCAGACCTCAGTCTGGTAGGTCAGAAAGATTATTAGTGTTTTTCATGTATTCAGGTCATATAAGCAGTAGGATGCATGCAAGACATTGACCTGGCTGCAGATGCAAGATACACCAGTGAATGGAGAACACAGGGTAGGCAGTAGGGCTGGCCTGTCGCACTGGAGCTGCCTTGTGCTGGCCTGCTCCATTAGGTACTCAGTGCCTTGGGGACAACGACAGTATGTTTCTCTAAAGTTAGTGTCAGTCCAGGTCACCTGTGGCTTAGTGTGGGCTCCACTCTGAAGGATTCGCTGCCATCTGGGACTTGCTAGTGCGGTGGCTCACAACCCCACTGCTCCTCAGAACCTGCCTGCAGTCACGCTGTGCTCAGATACATGTAGGCAAAGCCAAAACCCGTGATGTGGCCAAACTGCTATCAGGAGGATGAGAAATTACGCTTCCTTCTGCAGGTCCAGCAGGTCACAAGGCCATAGTGGGAACACGTAACCCTCTCATGGAGGGCAGGGAGCCGTTAGTTACAGCAGCACAGTATGTCACCCTCTGTCATTCTAATGCATTTTAAAATTTTTTCCAGAAGAAAATTTTTGACCTGACTTTCTTTTCTTTTCTTTTCTTTTCTTTTCTTTTCTTTTCTTTTCTTTTCTTTTCTTTTCTTTTCTTTTCTTTCTTTTCTTTCTTTTCTTTCTTTCTTTCTTTCTTTCTTTCTTTCTTTCTTTCTTTCTTTCTTTAAGATTTATTTATTTCATGTCTGTGAGTACGCTGTAGCTGTACAGATGGTTGTGAGCCTTCATGTGGTTGTTGGGAATTGAACTTTTAGGACCTCTGCTCGTTCTGGTCAACTTCACTCGCTCAGTCCCCTGACTGCTCCAGCCCAAAGATTTATTTATTATTATACATAAGTACGCTATAGCTGACTTCAGACACACCAGAAGAGGGTGTCAGATCTCTTTATGGGTGGTTGTGAGCCACCAGGTGGTTGCTGGGATTTGAACTCAGGACCTTCGGAAGAGCAGTCAGTGCTCTTACCCACTGAGCCATCTCGCCAGCCCCCTGACTTTTCTTTAGACTTGTTCACCTCTCGCCCGCCTAGCGCCTGGCTGCATTCAGAGTCAGTGATTCTCACTGCGTTCTGTGCCTAAGGATGCTCACAGATGCAGATGCTGGGATACCGGGTTGCACACTTCTCAGCCCCTAAAGAGAAAATCACTCTCTCCCCTGACTCTCAGCATGGTCCCACTTGCTCTCCGGAACAGTAAAAGCTCTCTGGACCTGGGAAGCATCTGGAGTCTGCCTCAGGCATCCCCAGCAGAGTGAGAGATCCATCCCTCCACCCTGTCCTGTGTCTGCAACCACTGGGCTGCCTTGCGTCCTTCGAGTCTGAGACCTGGTTCCTGGAAGCCAGCTAGCTTTCTCTTCCCTCTGGTAGTACACCCTGGGCTTTAGCCTGCAGGGTGTGGGATGCACAGAAGGTGAGCTCTCTGGAACCAGGTCTAAATACCTCCCCCCGGTGATTGGTGTCAGGGTGACTTTTAGTTTTCCTTGTGTGACTGGCAGCAGCAGCCATTTGTCAAGTGGGCAGACAGGCTGCAAACTGTAAGCCCAGATGCTCGCAGCTTCCACCAGTGTTTAGGAGAGGAACAGCCCATGTTTAGAAATACCCATGTTGCCTTTCTGAATGTACTGTGGGAGAAGTTTAATCTTTAATTCTTAATTAATGAGAGAACCAATATAGAATATCTTTAAGGAAGATGTGGTACCTCTACCCGACCCTCAGCATCTAGTGAAGCAGATGGTGGGAGAGACTGATAAAGACGCAGACATGAACTGAGCCGTGCATTCGGAAGAGTCGGGACTGGGCTCCTGCTCATTGATTATGCACCACTGGTTTACACAGACCCAGTGTTAAGTGGAAGCCCTGTACTGCTGTCAAGGTCTGGGCATGGGGTTCCTATTAAAAAGGAAGGTTTCAAATTTCTTTTTTAATTGATGACAATATGGATGAGTTCCTGAGAGAGACACCCTTCCCTCTTCCCTCTTAGAACGCTGAGTCCCCGTCTAAGATACTTGCCAGAAGTGTAGTTCCCTCCTGTGGAAGATCTGATGAGGTCCCTGGGCTTGAGGCAATGCTTTATTTCTTGGGGGTGGGGGGTGAGGGTGGGGGTGGGGGTGGGGGGTGCTGCAGATACTGTTAGCTGCTCTGAATCTTCAGCTGGGCAGGGCTGACTGTGGAGCCCAAGACATCATGTGGTGTGTAGTTACAAGCGTGTGTGAAAGAAATGATTAATTACACTGTGAAAAGACAGCGTTGACTTGACAGACTTTTAAACAGGAAGGGAGGTCTGTCGGCAGAGCTGACTAGTAAGGCTCTGGTATTCCTCTCCCTGGCCTGCGGTAGCTGTGTTCAGGCACAGTATGAAGTTTGTGTTGGTCCAGTGAATTCTACAAACAGCAGCAATGAGGACAGACCTGGACTCAAACAGGATCCTGAGCAGTTGCAGTCTGGGATTTAAGTGAAGTTTAACTTAAAATAATAATAATACAACTAGCATATATTGTTACACATAGTGATGGGTAACTATTTTATAATCATTCTGATGGTAGGAGAGAGGAAAGTGAGAAAAGTATTGAAAATGTCCACATGGAATGGAATATAGAACATTCCTTGTCTTTTGGTGTGACAGTTTTATAGCACCACGTGGTGAAATGGGGGCAGACCAGAAACATCTTTCTTATAGTCAAAAAGTTATAAAGTTAAAAAAAAGAAAGAAAGAAAGACCAAATAGAAGCAACTGGAGACATTGAGGTTTGTAGAGTGGTCTTGGTCACAGATTCCAGACAGTGCAGGATGGGCTGGGTCTCCAGATGTGAACACAGGGTTCATAGTTCAAAGAGGCCATGAAGCTAGGGTAGGGGAAGAGACTGTTCCCTCACATAGAGCAGAGGGACGCCACGTGGAGCGGACTTCTTAAGCATTCTAGATTGGGGAGCTAGGAAGTCACATGGTGTGCACTAGTGTTTTCTGAACAGAGCAGCACATGAACTTAAAAAAAAAAAAAAGACTTTATAATTTTGTGTATGTATTTAACTTAGTGAATCTGAGCCCTTGCCTACCCTAGTAAGGAAGGAAGAAATGAGTGGGCACAGTTCCTAGACCAGGGAGGCTCCCAGTGAGATGGGGGCGTGAAGCAAAGAAGGGAGAACTAGAGAATTCGTAAACACAAGAATTCTGTCTATGGGGAAACCCGAGTCTTGTCTTTCCTCCAGTGGGAGTGAAAAAGGTCTTCACCACTGTCTGCAATGGTGAGGTATTTACCCGATGTGAGCCCCGCTGTTATTTCAAGTGTCCATTATATGTGAGTTCACAGCTTCACAAGATGGTTCAGTTAACAGAGAATTCACCGTCTTAGTCAGGGCTGCTGTTCGCTGTGACGAAACACCAGAACCAAAAGCAACTTGGCGAGGAAAGGATTTATTTGGCTTATGCGTCCACGTCGTAGTCCACCACTAAAAGAAGTCAGGGCAGGAACTCAAACAGAGCAGAAACCTGAGGCAGGAGCTGATGCAGAGGCCATGGAGTGGTGCTGCTGACCGGCTTGCTTCCCCTGGCTTGTTTTTCTGGTATTCTTTCAGAACCCAGGACCACCAGCTCAGGACTAGCACCATCCTCAGTGCGCTGGGCTCTCCTCCAGCAATCACTAATTAGGAAAATACCCTACAGGCTTGCCTCTACCCTGATCTTGTAGAGACATTTTCTTAATTGAGGCTCCTTCCTCTCTGTGTCAAGTTGACATAAAACTAGCCAGCCCATTTACCAAGAAACTGTAACAACAGACTAAAAGATGTTTTGATGAATATAAAGCATGAGAGCAAAGCCCTTGACCTCTTAATAAATAATAATACACCAAAACAAAGGGAACCGTGCACGGAGCTATGTGTCTACGTGTGCACAAACGCACTTAGGCGGACATGGAGTGCAGAGTAATTAGAAGTGTCCGTAAGCGGCTGAAGACGCCAGGGCAGAAGCTGCTCGGTGCCAAGCCTGATGCTATGGGTGATCCCTGGGACCCAGGCCTTTACCCAAAGGAAAACACTGACCCTATGAGCTATTCTCCAGTCTTTATATGTGCTGTATCCTACATGAGACTGCACACATATAACACACACTGCCTCCACCACCATCACCACCATCATCATCATCATCTATTAAATTTTCAAAAGAAGTATCCCCAGTAAAGGTTTTTATAAAGGAGAGACATTTAAGATAACATTGAAAATGTTAAAGGAAAATTAAAACAAGCTTAGATAGACTCAGGTTGCAAAAATGGACGTTGGTTTTCCAAGTTTTTCCCCTGTGTACAATTAAATTATTGTGCCATAATAAGACTTAAGGGATGAAGAGGCATATGAAGATTACTTCTAAAACAATATATGCATTTTAAAGGAATAATTATCTCCTCTTTTGTCCTTTTCTGGGAGGGGTGGATGGAGTCTCATAGCCCAAAGGTGAGGATGGTCTTGGTCCACTTGCCTCAAACTCAGATGCTGGGGTTTCGGGAGTGCGCCACTGCACCCAACTGTTTGATATTTGTAACTAGATTTATGCAACTACAGGACAGAAAATGTAACTGACAAGTGTTAGGGTCTCAAACTGAGAGTGACAGGTAGGGCCTTTATTGATGGATTCCTGAAGTAGATTCCTCGTGGTTGGAGACCCTAGTGAAGGCACTAAACTAGGCGGGATCAAAGCAGGCCATAGAGGGCCTAGAGAGATGGCTGGGTGCTTAAGAGCACGTGCTGCTCTTGCAGAAGACCCAGGTTCTGAGTCCAGTTTTCAGCACCCACATCAGGTGCTGCATGTAATTCCAGAGGGGAATCCGATGCCCCCTTTTGACCTCTGTGGGTACTACATGCACATGGCAAAACGGTCATGCACCTAAAATAAAAGTATATTCTTTTTCTTTTTCTTCTTTTTTCTTTCTTTCTTTCTTTCTTTCTTTCTTTCTTTCTTTCTTTCTTTCTTTCTTTCTTTCTTTCTTTCTTTCTATCTTTCAGAAGGAAATGAAGAAAGCCACAGAACCCATGTGGTTGAGGTGCCTCCACATTGGCCTTTGCTGCTCTGTTGAGCTGGGGTCTTAGTCTCTGTGTAGCTCAGGCTAGCCTCGAGCTCTTGATCCCCCTACCTCAGCCTTCTAAGTGCTATGATTCGAGCTCTGTACCACCATATCTGGCAAATGGATCGGGAAACTGGCTGCAGACCACATTTCTCAGAACTCTGGTGCCTTCTGCTTCTCCTTGGAACGTGCACGATACTTCTTTCAGGGGGGTTTTCTTTCTTTTTTTCCTTTTTCTTTTTTTAAACCACAATTGAATTTTGCTGCAATGCCACTAGAGATCACACTTCTCAATAATCGGAAAGTTTGTGCAGTGTGCTGCTCACAAATCCTGGAATCGCCCCAATCCAGGATATATGTCACCCGATGAGTTCATCTTATTAAAAACAGCCTTAGCCGCTTCGCCGCGTGTGCAGCGGTTCACAGAAATGCAGAGCTCACGTTTTTTAAGGGCCCGGTGGAGCTGGAACAGATGGACAAGCTGCTAGGAGTTTGGTGCTAGCGTGAGACTCACACATGTTGAGCTAAAAAAAAAAAAAAAAAAAAAGAGTGGGATTTTGCTGAAGACAATGGGTTTGTAATTTTATGAATAACTTGAGAATGTCTGTACATTTGGCTCTCTTTCTGGTTAGAAAGGTGTGAATTTCTGGTGTTAGTTGGCATTGATGAAATAGGCAGCTTAGGCTCCATCCTCTCTCCCTCTCCCTCTCCCTCTCCCTCTCCCTCTGCTTGTGGACGTTGTACATCGTGGTGCGGAGCCTAGTGCGCACCACGATGTACAACGTCCACAAGCAGCCCTCCCCTCCCCTCCCCTTCCCTCCTCTCCTCTCCTCTCCTTCTCTTCCCTCTCCCTCTCATTCCTCTCCCTCTTCTTTCTCTGTGTGTGTTTGTTGTTGAAGGTATCATTTAGAGAGATCCCATGCTGACCCAGAACTTACTACGTTGCCCACATAGGCATCAGACTTGTGGCAATCCTCCTGCCTCAGCCTCCCAAGTGCTGAGATCCCAGGTTTGAGCTCCCACACCCAGCCTCCATCTTTATGCATTTGCTCAGTTGTATGCAGGCTTTCGGTGTCTTCCATTACCGACTTTGCAATGAGGATACAATCGGCTTCGCAATGAGCCATGGAATAGCCATTAAGGACTCTAACGGAAGGAGTTAGTCCTAGAATGATACAGGTCTCCAGTATGATGTACAGTGTCTTATATGTATGAGGTGAGTCAGACTCCAGACTTCTTCCTGATAAATGTTTACTAAAATACAAGCCTATACTCCATATCTGGCTTGTTGGGATCACTGTCCTAAGTGCCCAGGACCAGTGTTTGTGAAATCCAGGAGATCCCATGGCTCAGGGAGGAGCTTGATAGGCAAAGTGCTTGGTAGGCAAAGAATTCCAGTATCTTGTAATTCCTTCAGAGCCCCTTTATGCTTGCTAGCATTTTAATATTTGTCTAGAATTTAAGGAGGAGATATGGAGAATGAAATTTTATGTTTTTTTTTCCTATTAGAAACAACTTCAAATTCTCAACTGTTGGAAATTATTGCAGGATGAGCAGTGATGGTTACTAGCACGTGCGTGCTCCAGCTTGGGCTGGGTCTCATCCCATTTCAAGTATCGACCCTGTGTATAGAGACCAGTAGATTGGCGACTCCGTATGCAAGATAGCAAACTGTTAAGATATAGCTCAAGATGGGCGGGAATGCCACTCTCTATAGGAACTAATAAAGAGACCCATCATGATCCTGAAGACACTAGTAGAGATATTTAAAAATTGGGAAAAAGTTTGTACTGGCCATTTGCAGTAAGGTCGGAGGTTGGCTTATGTGGCAGACAAAGACAGATGTCCTGAGGATGAGAGAGAGTGTTACCTGGTTTCATGGAGGGGCAGGGAACTGTAGAATCTCCTCTGGAACTGTTTTAAAACAACACAGGTCTCTTAGGGGCAGTGTTGAAGTTCAGTCCTACCCAGAGGCAAGAAGATTGACTGGATTATGCCTGTGTGATCTTTTGAGTCATTGAAAGACCCCTCACAGGCAGTAAATGTTCCTTACTTTGTTGGCAGAAACTATTGTCCTGTAGCTGTTCCTTACAAGGTTGCCTTTGGTGGGTGTGTCCCTATCAAATCTGAATCTGAAGTCTATGGTGTAAGTGGTGCATATTGAATCTGTGTGTTGGGATGAAACTTTTGTACGCATGAGTTAGTCTTTCGTTTTTTGCTTCGTGTGTGTGTGTGTGTGTGTGTGTGTGTGTGTGTGTGTGATTGAGAGAGGGGGGTGGGAAGGAGAGAGAAAGAGGAAGAGAGGGAGGAGGGAATAAAGAGGATGAAGATAGTGGTGTGAATTGTGGCATATCACCCTCCCTCGTTCCTTGAGATGGAGTCTTTCACTGAACCTAGAGCTCGGTTGGGAGCTCCCCAAGCCCTCCCTACTTTGCACCCCTTCTTCATTGCTGGGCTTACAGGTACACATGCTCACTTGGAGCTTTTCACATGGGTTCTGGACATTTGAACTCAGGTCCTTATGATCGTGCAGCAAGCCCTCTTACCTCCTGAGCTGTCTCGCCAGCCCATGTAAGACTTTTGTTGTATAAAAAGTACCTGCTTCCTTGCAAAGTTTCAATGCCATGAATCATTTGATAAATAATTCCAAAGCAGTGAATATAAATATTGCAGGTTTCAAAGATGAATTAAATATGGCTCCTGCCTTCGGGGAACTTAGGATACAAGTGGAGATAAGACATTCATAGATCATCCAGCTATGTCCAACCTGCAGCCCGCAGGCTTATGCCAGCCAGGGTAGCTATGAATTCAACCTAAGACATTTGTTGATGTCACTGTCTCAAAGGGTTAGGCATTCCTATGTCATGATTAGTAGACAAGAGAAAAAAGTGGAATAGAAGCAGAGAGAAGGATTAAGTACTGTGATGAGATATCAGAGAAAGGGGAGAATCCTTTGGTTGTGTTCAAGCACATTGACCCAGGCCTGCAGTATGAAGCATCTTGAAGGGTGGACATGAAGAGCAAAATGGAAACAGTCAGTGTGTGTCTAGTCATTCTAAAAGGACACGCTCCACTGGGGCCAGGGGGGAGCAAGGGGTTCGTGGTATCCAGGGTGCTCTGACAGGCTGAGCTTCAGGCTCAGAGCTTGTCCCTTCCAGTGTTGAGGCAGTGGAGGACTCCTGTGCGGGTGGAAAGAAAGCCTCAGCATGCAGCTCCAGAAAGAGGCTGCAGAGCCACTGGCGCTGCCCCGAGAGGCGCACGCTTGCAGGCTAAAGTTACTCGTCCATAAGTATTCTCCAGAAATGAATGACAAGAATTGAGAAGGCCAGGCATATAGATGGCTGTTTACTGGAGGACTTTCCAAAGTTTTTACCCTGGGGAACCCAAAGCCAGGCAGTCAGTGTGTGCAATTTTCAGGGTGATGTTATCATCCCCCACAAGCCATCTCATGGAACTCCTGTTCCTTGGGCCACGCTCTGGAGAGTATTTTCCTGTGCGTTTGACCAATGTCTTGAGCACAGGTAGTGGCGGTTGTGTGGAAAGAGTGTGGCTAGGTAGGAGTTCTTGTCTGGTCAGCATTCTGAGCTGTGTGGAGGTCGGTTAGTGCCTGAGTTGTCAGTGATACTCAGCCAGGGATTTTGTGTTGAAACAGTGAGGAAGAAGGGAATCCCAGAGTGTGAAGGGAAGTGTGACCTTCACTGTTCAAGAGACGATAGCATGGCGGATGGCTAGGAGAAGGGGCTGGTGTGAAAATATACCCATCTAATGTTGCTCGAGAAGGTGTGGGAGAGAAAACCTAAAGGTTTCAGTGCACACCATTAGACTTGTGTGTGTGTGTGTGTGTGTGTGTGTAGGGGGGGTCTTATTAAGTATAGTTTTCAATAAACTACCTGGTTCATATGTCTGCCTGTTAGAATTCCAGATAAACAGTAGTTTTTATATGAATTCACTACTGTGGGACAATTGCCTCCAAACCACTCCTGTTTTCCCCATCAGATGGTAGGGAGCCTCCCCTCATCCTCCCTGAGCAGGACCCCCCAACCCACCCCCTGCCCCTGCCCGATTCTCCTCTTTGGAGCTCATTCTTAAGCTTTATATTTTGTTCTTCCATTCAGGTGTTTGCCTTTGATTATTGCTTTTGGTCCATGGATGAATCGAACACAACAAAATATGCTGGTAAGTTGGCTGTTCCCTCTGGGCTTCCGGCCTCTCCCGCTGGGTCTGTTTTCTCTAATTATCCCTGGAGTTTCCCTGTGGTGCGTCTCACACCCACTCTCTCATTCTAGTGGGTAGGTTTGCAGTCAGTGATCTGGTTCTGCTAAGCAGCCTTAGACTGGGTTTAAGAACCCCAACAGAGGGTTGCGGGTAAGGGCGCACACCTGCGGTTCTGGCAGTGAGTGGGCTGAGGCAAGAGGATTGCCTTGAGTTCAAGGCCAGTTTGAGGCTGAGCTACGTAGCCAGTGTTTGGCCAGGCAGTGCTAAGTGGCAAGACTCTGACTACCGCCCCCTACCCCTGCCCCATACCACCAAATACCCTGTACCACCAAAATCCCAAACCCCATTAGGTCTTTAGTCGTCTGCTTCTTAAGGATGTCGCTGGCCTCAAGGATGCTCTCAGGTCAAGCCTAAACCTTAGGAGGTTTAAGTACTACAGACCTCCGAGTTACAAAAGCACGGCCTGGCTACTGTGCTAAGGGAGATACAGAGATGGCGCTGGAAGCCAGCATCTAAATTAAGTCCAAAAGGGGAAAATGGTTAAGTATTGAGGTTAGATGTATGTTCAGTCACCTGATTCAGTCATTCCAGAATGCATTCATCTATTAAAATGTGTATGTAACACACCAATACAAGTTTTACTTGTTAATCAAAAACAATTAAGTTAAGCATGTAAGAGGAATGTCAGAGGTACCCAGACATGAAGTGTCATGGAATCAAGGCAAATCTGTGGCCCTTGATGTCGGGTCTGGTTTAAAAATCCCAGGACCCTGCTCTGGCTCTCTGGGAGAAGTGTTTACATTCTCTATGCTTTATCACACTTCCTATAAAATGGGAAGGCAGCTCCTGTGGAACTCTGACGCCATTGTGTGTCCTATGGGTCACCGAGGGACTGAAACGCTGATTGGAGGAAGGTACCCATAAGTGGTACTTGATTTGAGCTTCTTGTAGGGAGGGACTGGGCATGGCGCTAGCAGGGGCCTGAGCAGAGATGGGAGCGAGGCTGTGATGGCAGGAAATCCTCAAAGCCAGGCTAAGAATTAGAGATCAGTGAAGTGAGAAATATAAGCTGTTGGCAGGGGCTGCTTGAGACAGTGTAGCAGAAACCGTTTTATTTCTGTATCCCTCTGCACATGTCTTACATCGCTGCCTGCAGGACACCATGGTAGCCTCTCCCAGTGTAGCACGCAGGGCCCAGAGACTTTCTTCTCAGCCAAGTACAACTTCATTGGATCCAGATGATAGGGGATCTGTGGGATTTGGATCTGAGAAACACCATGATCAGGATTATAAACAGATTAAAATGATTTTTTAATGTACGAGTGGCCTAACGTTGGCACAATTTTTTTTGGCTGCGTGATCGATTCAAGGAAGTTTCAATTAACCTTGAAATAAGGTCTCTTGGTTCATGGAAACATACATCTTTACAGTACTGAGGGGGAAAGGTAGAACTTCTCCTATTCTGTAGATATCGTCATTATTACACACATAACACTTAGCAAAATGTAAACTTCGCGGTCGCTGTTCTCGTGGGTGTTCGACTGTGATGGAGACTCTGCACAGGAAATGTGCTGCTTGTAGGTGAGATGTTTGGTTTCAGCACTAATCTGATTTCTGTTTTCCTCGATTAAAAGGAACAGCGATTCTTGGCTGTGACTAGAGACATTAAGGTGGAAGCATTCATTCCCTGGTGAGGAGTAAAGGGAACGAGGAGAGAGAAGGACAGAGTTCCTGAAACCAACCTATTTGTCAGGCTCCATGAAGAATGGCCTCATTGAGCCTGAGTCCAGGCTCTCCAAGCAGCTCTCAAAACTGGGGTCTGGCGGGTCGAGCGGGGGTTGGTAGATGCATGGTCTGAGCGAGCCAAGGCTGCCAGATCCCTCACGTGTCATGGGCTGGGTCTGAGTATTAAATCCTCTATGAAGTCTTGCTGTTTATTAGAAGTTACAATGAGACGCTCTGCCCTCTCTGGCTTTTTAACCTGAAACTCTTGAGTTCTCTGGAATTGAGAAGGGCACCTCAGGGCTTGGGCGGAGCACTTAAAAGAATGTGAACGCTTGCATCAGACGACGGGGTTCTGATTCTCGGCCCCCCTACCTTTGCACTGTTGGTGTATGTGTCACTGAATCCCATAAAATGTGTCCTCAAATGTCTCATTGTCTCAGTGTGTCAGGACCGTGGGTAGCATCAGTCCGTTGACAAACAAAGGAACCAGGCTGGGATTTATGGCACCTGGTTTTGCCACAAGCTGCCAGGCTTTGGTGAGATAAAGATAACCTTTTTCCTCATCTGTGGACAGGATGAGGTAAAGGAGGGACTGCAGCCACGTCTCCCATAAAGCTGAATCATCCATTTTGTGCGGACAGCACAGCTGTGGCTGTCCCGGCTTCTTTGTCGAATCAAAGGCTGGCTTGTTCGGCCATTTGCGTTGTGTGGAAGTGAAGCAGGCTTTGGAGCACTGTGCACTTGAAGCATCTCTTCCTCCTCTTACCCTCTTGGTATGTTGGTATCGTAATGTCTGGCATGTATTTTTGAGTCAGAAGCAAAAGTCTTTGTGGTAGGAATAAGTGGGAGAGAAGGCAGACAAGTTACTATACTGCAGAGTTAGGGGCCTCAAACCTGCCCCCCTCTGTGTAAACCCACCCCTTCCCCCACCCTCAGCACGAAGCCACATGTAGCTCTCATTACAAGATCAGAAAGTGGCTGAATTAGAGTCCATGGTGATAAACCTGAGCCATGTCAGTAAAGGATCACATCGCGCTAATGGTAATTAAGACCTTGATAGGGAATCGATATATTAAAAAAAAAAAAAGTCATTTCCTAAAATGAGCCCTGCCGGTCGGTAAGTGGTTTCCAAGAGTGTTGCTGTCTATTTCCTGCTTGCTCATCTTTGAATCTTACTGCAGATAGAAAAAGCAGTCTGAGGGCTGGAGGGGTGGCTCAGTGGTTAAGAACACTTGCCGTCCTTCCAGAGGACCTGTGTTTGGTTCCCGGGAACCACATGGGTGGCTCACGCTCTCCAGTGACTCCAGTTCCAGGGGATCTGGTATCTTCCTCACCCTCTTCAGGCAGCAGGACACACATGACATATACAAACACATAATACATAGATAAAAATAAGAACAAGTATTTTTTTTTTTAAAGAAAAGAAAGAGTGGTAGCCGGGTAGTGGTATACGTGGGAGTTTGTGTAAGCAATCTTCCCTAGCCTGGAGATTCTGAACATTGTCCTAGAAATTATGTCATCTTTCTTGCCATATGGTGTTTTGCTCAAATTTACTAAAGCCATGTGTTCTTGGGCATCTGTGGGTACCCCACAATCTGGAAGAGAGGATTTATTGCTGACTCCTGATCTCCTCGTGTGCTTCACGCTGTGTGAGGATACAGGAGCACCTCCAGGCCCGAGGGCTGAGCTGCAGGCCGGAGCCGGATGGCCACGTTTGATTCTGTTCCTATCTTTGGGGGTTTACGTGGTCAGAGGTGGAAATGGTCAATTTCTCGCTGCTTAAGGGAATTGAGATGATAGATCCAGCGTGCACCAAAACTAACATTCTAAAAGCTATCGGTTGCCAAATTGGAACCAAACTGCCGGCAGAATGGTTCAGTACCAATAGGTTCTAATGCGTTCAGGCATAAGTACTTGACTGTTGATGTGTACACTTAGTAACTACCTAGAGAAGGCCCAGGATCTTGGGGCCAAATGGTAGGCAATCACAACAGTCCTTCGTTATGAGGAATTTGAGGACGAATTGAGACTCTTAGCAAGTTCTGTGCATCCAGGAAGTAGCTGGCAGTTATTAGCCATTACGCAGCGCTGTAGCAGTTCTTCATGAGGTCAGCAGGAACACTGATGTTGGCTGTTCAGACATCATTAAGGTCAGCCTGTGTTGTACACAGTGCCTGCTGTTCTGAAAGCCTCGAGCCAAATGAAAGGCGCAGCACAAGCCCTTTCCAGGTCTGATTTCGTTTTCCTTTACGGTGTTTTATCAATTGTCTCACACACAACCATTCTAGTGACTCCACTTCATCAAGTCCTTAAGATCAGCAATTCTTCATATTAAAGAATTTTTTTTTATTAAAAATAAAGAGGAGAGGGAGAGAGGGGAGAGGGGATATACACACACTCACACATGCACGCACACACACACGCGCACGCGCGCACACACACACACACACACACACACACACATGTATCAGAGAACAGCTTGCTGGAGTCAGGTCTCTCCTTCCACTAAGTGGGACTCAGGTTGTCCGGCTTTGGCAGCAAGCCCCTTTATCTGCTGAGCCATCTCAATGACACAGAAACTCATTTGTTTAATTAAAGTATATAATCACAAAGACATCTATTTGACATAAACCAGCTGACTCTTTATAGATCATACCTCAACTGGTAGAAGATTCGGGGATCAGGCTTATATTAATAAAGGTTATTGATATCTGTGAATCTCAAGAGCTGGACACAAGTGAGCTCTTGTTCAGTTCAGGAGAATTCAATTGGTAATGCCCAAAATATGAACGAGCAAATTAATCTTAGGGACTTTAAAGTAGATACATATGTTTATTTACATTTATAACATATATTTATCATATATGTGTCTTTTTCTCTACCCTACCCCCAGGTCCCTTTTCAATTGGGGGACAGGGTCTCGTATATCCCAGGCTGAATTCCCACTTGCTGTGTTTGAAGCTGAAGATGACTTTAAACTTCTAACCACCTTGCTTCCACCTCCCAAGTGCTAGGTTATAATGATACACCACCATGACAAGTTCACCTGAACTGGATCTGGGACCCAGGGTGCTGCGCGCACTAGACACACACTGCTCTGACTGAGCCACAGTCCTGCCTCCAGATATCCTTTTTAAATCCTTCCCCACCCCAACTTTTTTCATGTTTTCTTTTTCTGTGTTTCCCAGAAACACGGTTTGACTTAGCTGTCTGTGTTCAGAGGGGCAGATAACAGCCACCACGATATAAAATACAGTCCGCATGCCGCATTCCTTCCCGGCATGGTGCCGAGCCTTTTACATGTAGGGGGGCAGATAGAATGACCGAACGTAGAGTTAGATAGGAAGTACTGTTGTCTGCATTTCACAGAGAAGAAAATAGAGATTTGGGAAGGTCCTTTTATAGGTAAAAGCAGTGACCAATGTGGATCGAAACAAAAACAGGGATGCATTCTATTGATGACATATGGATTCGACTCCTGTCCTGGACGTGTCTCATCTCCCTGAGCCCTAGAGTGGTTCTGTTAAGAAGCCATGGTGTGGCACTGAGTTGGGAGTGTTAGTACCCAAATCTTCCCACCAGACAGATGCTGTCCAAACTACTGAGCCTGGGTGCTCGGCTGAGCACTGTTCACACATTTCCCCAAGACCACCATAGCAGGAGCTCTAGAAGGAACAGAAGCTTGAGCCTGCCACCTTACTGGAGAGAGTCATTGTCAAATGCTGTCAGAGCCAAGGGACACTTCTTTGTCAGCAGCCGTTCGTGTGGAGACAGGCTTCCCAGTCCATCTTGCTTTCTTTGCTCCTTGGCTATCTTCCCTGTGAGTCAGCCACTTCACCCAGCAATAACAACAACAGAAAGGGCCAGCTCATGCCAGCCCTAGCAGTGTCCCCGGGTTGGAAACATTGTCTGGGTAAGTCACTCCCTGCTATGGTACAAGTGACACTTCCCTGGACGGCCATTCTGATAGCACTTGGATGCCACAGTGGAAAGTGGTCTGAGGTTTGCTTTCACTTCGTGGCCCAGTTTCTCAAGTTCTCTTTACCAGGTCCCTTCACGGTAAACGTCTGAAGTTGATTGAAAAATTAAAATTTGCACCTCCAGGTCGAGGCTTAACGTCTTTGTTCCTTTATCTGAACTAGAGTTCAGTTTCATTCAACTTAAATA
Source organism: Mus pahari (assembly GCF_900095145.1). Taxonomy (NCBI): domain Eukaryota; kingdom Metazoa; phylum Chordata; class Mammalia; order Rodentia; family Muridae; genus Mus; species Mus pahari. The sequence goes on along the minus strand of NC_034605.1, from coordinate 49,726,579 downwards.
TGGCCTGAAGTCTCTGGATGTGAGAAATTTTGTGAGCTGCACTCCCCACGCCAAAGGCCTTTGAGGAAGGAATTTGCTTAAACCTCATCCAAATAAGGCCTTCTTCTCCCTTTGAGGTATGCAAGCAAGACCTGTCCGTTCTTGTACTATCCAGGTGCTCGGATTTGGAGCTGGGCCCCTGCCAAGTTCAGAGTCATCAAAATTACTGTGGCTGTCAGCCCTGTGTAGAGGAGAAAGCACCTTCATAAAGAAGCAGGTCTAGGAGTTGCAGCTCACAAATACACAGCCAAGCTCCTGCCAGCCCAACTCCAGAGGGGCTTAAGAGATCAATTTGATCTTGGGTTGTGTTTGTATTGGTTAGCTTCCATAGCTATAGGGAACCTGAGATCAAAGCTTACATAGAGAGAAAGGCTTTGGAGGCCTCAGTTCATGGCTGATTGCTTTGGTACTGAGATAAAAGACAGCATATAATGACTGGACTGTAAGGTGGAGTAAAACCTTTTACCTCGAGGCCAAGAAGTAAAGAGGGAAAAACTGGGGTTCTAAATCTTCTTCATACATACCCCCAATAATCCAAGGATTTCTCTACACACGTAGGTTCCTCCCTTCTAAAGATTCCACTACCTCCCACTAGTACTGCCCTGGGCAGCAATCTTTAACTTGTGGAGTTTTGGGGACATTAAAGACTAAGCTATGACATTGTTCCAATCTTAGATCCTATGCTCTCCCATGTAGAAGCATATTCAGTTCATGGAAGTCTATACTGTGCCACACCCTGCTGAAGAGTTCCATCCATTCTGATGTGTCCATGGTGATGCTCTTTTAAATGTAGATTATAAACAACTTGGACCATACCCTCTTTCTTCATTATCCTACTTCCTAGGTCCCACAGCCCATCATGTCTGCTCCGTAGGCAGATGTTGGTCACAGAACTGATACGGTTGTCTTTTTCCTTGTTCCAAGTTGACTCCTTTAGTGCATTGCTGTCAGGACTCTGAATTGTAAAGACCTAGCATGGTGGCTGGGAGGCCATTACTGCTGCTCCCAAGGGGTCAGGTGACGCCCACATAGGGAGACCCGGCGGTGTTGGTTTTTCAAAGATCCGTATCATGCGTGACTCAGTGTTGGGTGACTCAGCTTGCAGAGATCCCACACAGGAGCTCTTGTTACTGGCCTGACGTCCTGTGGCACGTCTCACTGGGCATGCCCGTGTTTTACAACTTGTCTACATGGTCATAGGAGATGCGTCTCAGCCGTGCTTATTAACAGTGAGGTCAGATGCGGCATGCCCTGTGGGTTCACCGCAGCGGGCGTGTGAAGCTGACGTCTCCACAGATGCCTCCCTGACACGGGTTCTGCCAGGAAGCCACGGGCCTCTTGGGGTTGGCAGTCTTGTGGCTTTGCTCTGTTTGTCTGGGTCGAGAACAAATACCCATAGATCCTCCTGTTTCCCACAGGACTTCTGAGCCTCCCTGTAGGCTTTTGCCTAGACAAACAGCACTCCATTCTGCTTGCGTGTAAACTGTAAACTGTAATTGGGAAGCACTCAGGGTGGGGATATTGCGTCTTTTATGAGATCTGCCCAGGCAGTGTTTGAATTCCCTAGTTCCCACCATGGAGCATAAACAGCTGCCTTTTTATTTTTTATTTTTTTATTTTTTTATGAGCCAAGGTTCAGAAGCAGTGGTAAGTCATTCTTTCCTAGGCTGAGAAAGGCTATTAGGTTTTTTAAAAATATGGACTTGAACACAACAGAATGGTTTTTTAAAAATGAAAAAGCCTCGCAGCTGGGAATGGAACTCAGTGGTTGAACACTTACCTAGCATGTGAGACCCTACATTTAGCCCCCAGTACTACAGAGGGGGAAAGAAAGGCCTTCATTCATCTGGGTCAACCGTGGGTCTTTGTGTGGGTCTTTGGGATGTCCAGTGTTCTAAGACAGAGCAAAGAAGCGAAGCCATCCCTGCGCTGCCTGTAGAGGCTGTTGTCGATGAGGGCAGAGTCCGCTCCATGGATACATGGTACACTTTGAAGATCTGGTTAACTGTTGGGATCTTGGCCGCATTCACAGCTATTCTTCCTGTAATAGTGGTTCCCTGATGGTAACTGAACAAAAGAATTGGTTGAGCATAACTGCAGGCCAGGGCTCATGCATTCATACAGCGTCAGGGTGGGGAAATAATGAGAAGTCCATAGAATTGGTCCCATTGGCTTTTTTACTGCTGCTGTTCATTATAGCATGTTCTTTCCCACTGCAACATTCTATCCTAATGTTGCAAAAGAATGGGGACTAGTTTGCCTGTCCTGGATCCTAGCATGCTCTGGCCTAAAATATGTTCTGTTTTCTGCTTGCCATCCCTAAGTGTATGTGAGTTCTCTCTCTCTCTCTCTCTCTCTCTCTCTCTCTCTCTCTCTCTCTCT
>NC_034605.1:49699949-49724128 GCF_900095145.1 Mus pahari | reverse complement strand
CTCTCTCTCTCTCAAAAATGTGAGAAACACTTGCCCCTTACATTTATCAGTGAGACCACAAAGAAAGCTTAAAAACAAACAAACAAACAATCAAACAAACAGGCAACAATGATTCCTTTCTGAGGACTGCTGTCCACTGTCTCATCCTTTTTACTGTCATCTTTGAAACTTGGAAGCTGCACAGAGGTCTGGCAAGACAGAAGGAACGATGACTAGCTGATGACTTCCTTCTTTGCACCAAACTAATGACAAGATGATACTCATTGTAGATAATAACTAAAATCCATCTTAGGCTCTTCGCTGGCTAGGCACCGTGGCTGCTGCCTCTGTGACCAGCCTGACATCTTAGTCAGGTGGAAGAGCACTCACTGCTTGCCACTTGAAGACATGAGGCCTTCCCAGAGCCTCTCCACCAGGAAGAGGCAGCACTCACAACTAAAAGAAAATGTGAGCAAACTCCTGTGTGAAAACTGTGAGCAAAACCTGTGAAGGAAAGAGAAAGGATTTGGGTATTGCAAGTTTTGCTTTTAGGGCTGGGCAATGGTGGCACACGCCTTTGATCCCAGTACTCAGGAGGCAGAGGCAGGCAGGTGGATCTCTGAGTTCGAGGCCAGCCTGGCCACGACAGCCAGGGTTACCTGGCTTAAAAAAAAATTATTTATATTACGTTGCATATATATGTGAATCGGTTCTTTCTTCCCACCATGTAGGTCACAGGGGACAAAGTGGGGTCATCAGATGGTGAAGTGCTAGGCTATTGCTGAACTTGCTCACTGCTGCCATCTAGCTATGCTCTTTAATATCTGAATATGAAATAACAAAACCATTGCTTGACAGAGTTGGGAAAAATACTTGGAACATGTGTGATAGGCCAACAGTTGATGTCTTTAGCATGCATGATAACATGTATGATAGACTAACAGTTGATGTCTTTAGCATGCATTCAGAACAGAAGCAAGGTGGGGGCAGGCGTACCAGCCGGCTTATAAAGTGACACAGAACACAGACAGCCTATTTACTGGACGTTAAGAGTAAGTGAGCAGGGGTTAAGAGCACCAGCTGCTCTTCCAGAGGTCCTGAGTTCAAATCCCAGCAACCACATGGTGGCTCACAACCATCTGTAGTGGGATCCGATGTCCTCTTCTGGTGTGTCTGAAGACAGCAGCAGTGTACTCATATTAAATAAATAAGTCTTAGGAAAGTGAGCAGAAAGAAAAGAGAGTTAACAAAATGGGGCCTTCTTCCTTCTTGACCTAGCCTCGTCGGGATAATGAGCAGCAGTGGTGGGTGTCAGAGAGAAGGCCTCATGTTTAATTTGGGGGATCCCTCCAAGGGCAATCAGCAGGAAAGTGCAGAAAGCTGTCAGCATAAATCCTTCCGGGAAAGAGAATGGAAATGTCTGCAGGGCGGGGCTGGGCTGCCTCTGTCCATGTCCTCCTGATGGCCAGCTCGGTGTCCACATAGGGGCCGGTGAGATGGCTCAGTGAGTAAAGGTGCTTACTGCCAAGCCTGGGAAACTGAGTCTGATCTCCTACCCCTGCCCCCCGGGGTAGAGGACGATGGCTGACTCCTGAAAGTTTACCTCCCTGCATGCATGCACACGAGTTCTCTCTCTCTCTCTCTCTCTCTCACACACACACACACACACACACACTCATACGTACACACACAATTGTTGAGAATATATATTAAATAAAAGGTTTTTAAAAAAATGTTCCCGTGGATGAAGGAGCTACTCATTATTTTTGTCTTAAAAAGAACAAGTTCCCTCTAGGATGTGAAGTTATAATAAAATGTATTCCGGTCTCTCAAGGGACCTAGCTGTAGGTTTCTGAAAACACATAAGCTTCACAGTAATTCTTTCTATTTTTCTCTTTTCCTAGTTGTGTCTTAGTCAAGTTACTTACGGATAGAATGGAGAAAAAAACATTTCTTTCCAGAAATACACAAAAACATTCGCTTTATGCATTTATGTGTATAAACACATATAAACACATGCGCACACATTTCTTTGCTTTCCAAATTTTTCTCATATCCCATCTCACATGAAACTTTATTAAATATGAAAAGCCACAGGGCTGATGGCATGGCTCAGCAGGTAAAGGTGATTGCTGCCAAGCCTAATGACCTGAGTTCAAGTCCCAGACCTCACAGAATAGAAAGGGGAAAGGATTATCTCCTCCTCTGACTTCCACACATGCATCCACACATCCACACAATAGGTAAATGTGACAAGCTCGGGTTATATTCTGTCATCAAACACAAATGTGTGCGTGACACGTGCCTTATGCTCTGCAGAGCTGCAATGGGCCCTGATGTCATAGTCCAATAGTTGAAGCCAGAATGAGAAATAAACAAGGAAACACACAAACGGAGCTCCAGATAGGCTCTGAGAGTTTACAGCTCACCGTGGAGACCAAGGGCAAGAGCCACTGATGGATTACCAGTGTCCACGGCCTGAGCTCCTGTTTAGAAAAGGCTGTTACAATTCTGTTTGCTTTTAAAATCTGTGGGTGCTACCGACGTGTCTGGAGTAAGCGGTGTACTGGATGGTAGGTGTTAGAAAGGGAGCGGAAAGTCGATGTAGATTTGGAATATTGTTTTTTCTGATTCGTTTTGCAAACTTTAACCTCTCCCCCTCCTCTTTCTCTCTGTGTGGGTGTCTCTTGCATTATAACATCTTAAGTCTTTACATTGTATATAGTTACTATGTCATGGCTCTCCCCTCTTCAATAATGTTTCTTGTTACAATTGTTGACACACATAAGTACTTTATGTTTTATTTTTAGGTATATGCTTTTTCATTCTGAAACGCTTACATTTAAGGCATACAATCTCATACTATTGTTGGGTACTTAACTTGGCCGCAGTTTCTAGCATGTTAAACAGTGCTGCTAGAACGTCTTTGACGAGGTCATGTGGGGAGACTGTCTCAGATATGCACATACAGTGGGTTAGAATGGAGGCTTATCCCCTTCCCCCGTCGGACTTCCTTTCATTTTGTTTTATATGTATGAGTGTTTTGACAGCATGTGTGTCTGTGCACCGCTTGCATGCAGTATCCAAGGAGGCCAGAAGAGGGCGATGAATCCCCTGAGACTGGAGTTCCAGTTGTGATCTACTCTGAGGGTGCTGGGAATCGAACCAAGGTCCTCTAGAAGAACAGTCAGTGCTCTTAACCTCTGAGCTATCGCTCCAGTCTCGGGTTTCCTTTCTACAGCTCAACAATATTTGATGTTGCCAGAATTTCACTTTTTGGCAGCCCCATGGTTGAAGTGTCAGTTCTAGTCTCTTGTTGACAGGTTTTGAAGCATCTTACCCTGAAGTCTTGATGCACCGCAAGGCAGCGCTGAAATCCCATCTAGCCTCCCATCAAAGAGAAACACGCCACCAATAACTCGCAGTTGGTTATGTTTGAATATGCAAAGGTTTTCAGATATACAGAGGACGAAACGATTAAACTGACTCCCATCTTTCAACAGATATTTATTAAGCCCTTTATACTAGGCACTAGGATTACAAAGATAATGAGATTGCCATCTCTGACGTCCGGGTGCACTCATCCCAGGGCTGGAAACAGAACATAAGCCAGTAGTGCCTGCTGATACTGTGAGAACGAATGTTCCTGTAACCACAGGAACATGGGGGAAGGAAGAATAATGTAATTCTCTTCATTGTCTGATAGTCGGTGTGAGGAAAGCGCATGCCACCTTGAATGTTTATTAAACATGTCATAACTACATTCTGTCCCACTCCGTGATCGTGTAGGTCACGGTAGAAGCCCCAGGAGCTGAGATAGGCGAGGGTTAGTGAAAGAGAACTTGCCCTTGTCCTCCTGTGGGAGCACAGATGAGGTGGACCTGCTAACTGGTGAATGGCAACATCTTAGTTACTTTTCCTCTTGTCCTGATCAAGTACCCTGGCCAAAGCAGGTTGAGGAAGGAAGGGGTCCTTTTGGCTCACAATTCCAGAGGGCAGGGCAAGCATAGCAGCAGAGCTAGAGGCCCTTGACCACACTGTGCCGGCAGTCGGGAAGGAGAGAGCGATGAGCGGTTCTGCTTAGCTCGTTTTCTCTTTTTGATTCAGTCCAGGACGGATGCCAGTCCATGGAATGCCCCTGCCCACATGCGAGGTCTTCCCTACAGATAACTGAATCCAGCTAATCCCTCAAAGGCATGCCCAGATGTTTGCTGCCTAGGGGATTCTAGAGCCTGTCACACTGACTGACAGTCAGTATTAGCCATTGTCACCCCTCACCACCACTACCACCAGTGAGCAGTTTCCCAGCAGTTGACAGTGCAAAACACCTTGCACGGGGAGGAAGCGGGCATAAGAAAATGTACTCAGGGTTCTCTCTACTTGGCAACTGAACTCAGACGGGAGACAAGACAATTCGTATTAAATAACATTTAGATACCATTTCTAAAGAAGAAAAGGAAACCAACTTTGACAATGCTGTTGTACAGCCGGCTAACCATGGCGAAGGAACTTTAATCCCAGGAGATATGTCAGAGCAGCAGTAGTATAGAATCGTAAACTTATCCAAATATTCGGCAGTTGTTTAGGAACAAAACTGAAACTGCAAACCAGCTGTGATTATCCCTGCCTAGAGTCTGAGCTGCTGAACAGGCTCCGTTAGGAGGCTCACTGGGGATTGTAAGGTTGAGATCAACAGGGGCAGCGAAGCAAGCCCCAGCTACATAAACTGCATTTGCTACACTCTTATTTATAGCTGTATTGTAAATTTTGAGGGGGTGGGGACTAAGAGGTTATTACTAATACATCAGTAGAGGGCTTCCCATATCTCAACTCTTAAGAGCACTTGCTCCTCTGGCAGAGGATCCAGGTTCAGCTCCCAGAACCCACACAGTGGCTCACAACTGTCTGTGACTTAAGATCCAGGGCATAGAGTGCCCTCTTCTGGCCTCTGATGGAACCGCATGTGTTGTGTACACATATACATGCAAGCTAAACAATGATACACGTTAATGTAAAACTACATCTCTCTTTTTATAAAAACACACACATCTCAACACAAATCACCCGTTTTAATTTTATTTTTAAATATCTGTTTGGGCTCAGCAGGTAAGGTAATTTCTGCTCTAAGAACTATAACCGCATCAGGTGGCTCACAGCTGCATAGAACTTCAGCTCTGGGGAGTCTAACACCTTCTTCTGGTTTCTGTGGGTACCCACGAATGCACATAAAACTAATAAGTCTTAAATGTTTGTCTTGTTTTCTAGGTCAAGAAGTCGTTTTCAAGTGCCTCGGGGAAGGAATTCTCGAGAAAGCCTTTCAGGGATACAATGCTTGTATTTTTGCATATGGCCAGACGGGTAAGATGTTGCTCTGATTGAAGCTGATGATATGAAACAAGTGTTTGAAAGGATGGATAGTTCAGTGGACAAGTGCTTGCCTAACGTGCAAAATCCTGAATTTAACCCCTAGCGCTGAAATTAGAAGACTATATAAATAATTGTCCCTTCTCTGTTTTATTTGTTTGTTTGTGGTCCTGAGGATTGAACCCAGGACCTCTGGTGGTCCAAGCATGAGCTACAATCATATCTTAAATATATATAATTTCCTAACATTTAAAAGGCTGGGGAAGTTTGAGAAATGCAGAAAAATTCTCCTGACATCTTGCAATCAAACCTATCCCACTTTTTGAAAATACATCAGTTCCAGTAATTACCTAATCTTGGTGTTAATGAGCACAGCTAGTTCCGTACTATTAAGCATCATTTTCCTAAATTATAGTTTTAGCCTGTGTTTGAACTGGAAAAGCAATCATCAGTTTCACAGTATAAATGTTTTGGCAGAATCAATACAATATTTTTAGAGTCTCCCCCACCCCCACCCTCATCCCCCACCCCCCACCATCATTTGGGTTCCAAAATGATGATAGATTCTTAACTGAAACAGGTAGAGCAAAACAGGCTAATCCAAAATACAGTTGGGGCCCAGCTATTACTGCTCTGAGCTGTTGTTCTTTTGGAGTAGAAATAAGAGATGATGCCTAATAATACTGCCACCGTCTGTGTCACATGGCTGTGAGAACTCAGGAAGAGAATATGGGTAATTTAGCATGTGGTATGTCCAGCTAGGACAGGCTGCTTGTCTTAGTGATGCTGGGATTTTACTGTATATGCAATGTGTGTCCCAGTGTTAAGGTTTTCTTGCTCTGAACAGACACTATGACCAAGGCAACTCTTATAAGGACAACATTTAATTGGGGCTGACTTACAGGGTCAGAGGTTCAGTCCATTATTATCATGGCAGAAGGATGGCAGCATCCAGGCAGGCTACCTCTTGTTCCAAAGACAAATAGGAGAAGACTGGCTCCCACCCGGTTAGGAGAAAGGTCTAAGAGCCTACCCCCACAGTGACACACATCCTTCAAGGCCACACCTACTCCGACAAGGCCACACTATCCAATAGTGCCACCCCATAGATCAGGCATATTCAAATCACCACACCTAGTAAAACTGACGAAATTGGCCATCTTGTAAAAGGCTCGCCGTATAGGTATGTAGACGTGACTTTTTCAGTCACCAGAATCCATATGGAGAAGCTGGCGTGGTGGCTTCAGAGGCGGAGCCAGGCAGATCCCTGGGGCTCACCAGCCTGTCAGTCTCATGTACCACAGAAGCTCCAGGGCCAGAGAGACCCTGCCTCAAGTAATAAGGATGGTAGAAAGGAGTGACAGCCAAAGCTGGTCTCTGCTCTCCACACACACAGGCACACAGGCACACATGCACACGTTCATACGTGCACAGCTCTTTCCATACTACGTAGTGGATGGGTGGGATTTTACCTCCATTGCTCTCCTGGGGTGCATTCTTAGTGGTTGTGTCTCTACACACTCATTTGTATACAATGGACCATCCCAACCTTACAGACATAGACCCGGGAGGGGTTCTAGTGTGGAGAGTAACTGTGCTGTTCAGGGTTCTGGGTTTGAGGTCCAAATGCACCCCATGTGTTCTGTGTGTCCTTGGCCGTCCAGCAGGAGCATCTTGTGCTGCTGAAGCATCCGGCTTGCATTCTCTCCTGCCCTCCCCTCACACCGCTCTCTTGCTCTTTTCCAGGCTCTGGAAAGTCCTTTTCCATGATGGGCCACGCAGAGCAGCTGGGCCTTATCCCAAGGCTCTGTTGTGCTCTGTTTCAAAGGATCTCCCTGGAGCAAAACGAGTCGCAGACCTTTAAAGTCGAAGTATCCTACATGGAGATCTATAATGAGAAGGTCCGGGACCTCTTGGACCCCAAAGGGTGAGTGAGTGCTTTGAAGTAAAGCATAAAATGAGGAAGAGTCATCTCATTTTATTTTTTAAAGATATTTTTTATTTTATTTTATTTTATGTATTTGACTACACAGTCGCTGTCTTCAGACACACCAGAAGAGGGCGCCAGATCCCTTTACAGGTCTGGGAATTGAACTCAGGACCTCTGGAAAAGCAGTCAGTGCTCTTAACAGCTGAGCTATCTCTCCAGCCTGGAAGATCATTTTAAATGATTTTTTTTTTTTTTTTTTTTTGAGACAGGGTTTCTCTGTAGACCAGGCTGGCCTCGAAATCAGAAATCCGCCTGCCTCTGCCTCCCAAGTGCTGGGATTAAAGGCATGCGCCACCACTGCCAGGCTTTAAATGATCTTAAAATTAAAATTGCCAGGTTGTCTACATATTTGGGCCATTGGTCACTGTTCCGATGTTGGTTCCTGTACTAAAAATGAGGAGCCTCCCAAAGCCTTTCAGTGTGTCAGATGTATGCCGTGAAAAGTTATGTCAGCTCGTGCAAAGATGTTCTTACTGCTGGCATTGTTTTTTGTTATCAGGGACAATTCATTAAAACAAAATTATAGGAGCTGAGAGCTGTGGTTAAGAACGCTGGCTGCTCTTTCAGAAGACCCAGGTTTCATTGCCCACACCTTCAAGGTGGCACACAATCATCTATACTTCTGATCCCGAGGGATATGTCGCCCTCTTCTGTCATCTGTGGGTACTGCACACACATGGTGCATAGATGTGTTCAGACAAAATACCCATACACATAAGATAAGATAAATAATAATTATAGAATTGAATGATGTATGCCTCTAATCCCAGTACTCAGAGGAGGACAGATTCAAACCACCGGTTTGAAACTGTCCTAGGCTGCAGAATGAGTTCTAGGCCAGAGTTATGTAGTGAGACCCTGTCACAAAGAATCAGAAAATTGTGCTAGTAGCTGCACATTGGTCCTTGCGTTTATTTTGGAAACAGCAGCTCTAAATTGGAAGTGTAGTAGCAGGAGGGTTGTGGCCACCATCTCCTCCCTGGTTATGTGTTGGGAGCATGCAGGGAACTCTTTAAGGGTCTTTACTGGCTTGAGCCCCACTCCCATTCTGAATGATTCGGGAGACACAGGTGAAACCCAGACATCCCTGTCTCTCATAGGTGATGACAGGTCGTGATGTCACACACCTTTCATCCCAGCACTTGGGAGGCAGGCAGGCAGGCTGATCTCTGAGTTGGAGGCCAGCCTGGTCTACAGAGTGAGTTCCAGGACAGCCAGGGCTACACAGAGAAACCCTGTCTTGAAAAGTATCAGCAAACAAAACAAAACAAAACAAAAAACTAGGTTACGGAGCTGGTGAGATGGCTCAGTGGATAAGAGCACCCGACTGCTCTTCCAAAGGTCCTGAGTTCAAATCCCAGCAACCACATGGTGGCTCACAGCCATCTGTAACAAGATCTGACTCCCTCTTCTGGAGTGTCTGAAAACAGCTACAGTATACTTACATGTAATAAATAAATAAATAAAACATTTATTTAAAAAAAAAACTAGGTTACTAAAAATCCAAGTGAGCTTGAGCCATAAATTCATTTTTCCAGTCAAACTTTGCATTGATTTAAAACTGACTAGATAGTTGGAAAATAACATAGAAAGCAGGTGAAGTTTAAGAAATGAAGCTGACCTTTAGCCCTGCCACTCACAAGTCCCCTTGGGTAACACTTGGGTATGCCTCTCTGCTTTGTTTCAGTCGTGCAGTATGTGGACACGTTCACATCTTCAAGCTATTTGATAAATAGCAATTCGATATCCAGAATTTCCTGTGTAACCCGAGGATCGCTTTGATGTATCATTAAATACTTTCCAATAATTTTAGCAGCTGTAGGATGTGTCACATCTCTGCCCACTTTCCAGCCCCGTGGTCTCCAATGAAATCAAAAGTTTTAATAATAACTTTATAGACATCAAGACTGCCCCTCCCCCGTCATTGAAATGTTTGCGTTTACTTTAAAGAAGTATTAACTGTTTATACAAAAGAACCCTTGTCAGGTATGAGGAACAGTAAAATCAACCCCTGCCTACACACCCACTTGTCTTAACAAGTGGAATCTAGCCAATCATTTTTAACCTGTTTTTATGTTCCCTTCCCTGTTGGTCCTGGAGGTAAATACTACTAGAAATTTTAAATTTGCCATCGGCTTCCTCTTCTGTAGCATTCATCCATGATTTTGTACAATTTTTAACCTTGATAAACAGCACCAGCATATACTCATTTCATTCATTTTTATATAGGGGTTAATAATGTGATAGCGTTCACTATTGTTTAACATCTCGTTGCATGATCAAACACTGTGCCTTTCCCATCATGCATAGGCTTCATGTCTCAGCTCCACCATAGGCGCGCATGTGCAGGCTTCACATCTCCGTATAATGCTATTCTGGGCTTCCTGTCTCTGTAGAGTGCCGCTCTGGGCGCGCATGCGCAGGCTTCGTGAGCAGTAGGTACAGGAGCTTCTAGAGGATTCTTCTGGGGATAGGACTGTGTGTCACAGGATACGGAGGCACCTGTTTCATTAACTAGAGTGCCCACGGTATGCAAGAATTCCCTCTATCAGCATAAAGGCCTAGGTTTAATTCCTGCCGTGCTGCCGAGCGATATAGACTCTGGTTGGGAAGAGTGAGCCCACTGCTGGGTTGGGTGCGCTCTTGAAGATCTGACTGCTCAGTCCCGGAGTCCAGCACTTACTACAGTTGCATTGCCTTCTCGTTCTCAGAAGTAAGATTAAACGGGACACCTGGAAAATGCTTCTGTAGCATTGCCAAGTGTTTAGAAACATAGAGAGATGCCAGGCATTAACTCTTTGAAAGATGATAAAATGCCATGTGCCATGAAAAAGATGGCACCCGCAGTATAGAAAATACCTACTAACTTCAAGTTTTAAACCTCATTGGTCTAATTAACTATCAAATGGGACTCAGATCAGAGCTAACCATTTAAAATTCACAAGATCCCCTAAAGGGGTGATGAAATGGTTCATGGGGCTTGCTGCTGGCTGAAATGACCTGAATTTGATGCCAGGGACTCATGTGGTAAAAGGGAAAACCCCACTTCCTTCTGACCTCCATATGTGTACTAGTGTGAATGCACACACACACACAAACAGGGAGACAGAGGCACATACACACTCAAGCACACAGACACTCACATAGACATATAGACACACATGCATAAATTAACTATAGCCCCAATATTGTCATCAGCAGAGCTAATTCAAGTATCAGACATCAGTGGCTACAACTGTGTCATCATCTGACTTTCTGTATATAAAATTGCCAGCATGGGGCCAACATAAATCAGTGAAACTTGGAAAAGTAAATTAAAGTTAAAAAGATTTTATTATTGTTCAGTATTTGCTCAAAACCTTTTTAACTTTAAAGAAGAGGGGAAAAAATGAGGCCTGGTTGGCAGTGAGGTTATGGGAGGGGCTGGGGAGCAGAAGGAGTATAATCAAATGCCTTGTTTGGAATTCCCAATAAATAAAAAGATTATCAAAAAGAATTGAAGTTGTTCTTTATGAAGAATGTGTAGGTTTATCCGTCCTCCACCATGGGAGGCTGGCCAGGGTTGTGTGCTGGTTTCCCTTATCCTTGGGTTGAGAGAGAGACATTTTTAAAATAGTATCACCATTTGAAATCAGAGTCTAAGACATTTCTCATGCGGAGTGCTGCTTTGCGATAAAGTGGCCATTAAAGCACCTTCTTTCTAATCACTAAGAGATCCTTTTGCATTTGTAATCTGAATATCTAAGTGCTTGGGGAAAGGGGGAAGCTTCCAAGTGTGGTAAGACCCACTCACTTGATTCTTCTTCCTCTAGGAGCAGGCAGTCCCTGAAAGTCCGGGAGCACAAGGTTCTGGGGCCGTATGTGGACGGCCTGTCTCAGCTGGCTGTCACCGGCTTTGAGGTAAGGGCCTTTTTTTTTTTTTTTTTTAACCTCATAAAAGAAAAAAGTGTGTCCTTCAGTCACACTTCTGGCTGCCTCGTGGTGAGGCGTTCACAGTGAGACCAGAAGGTCCAGCAATCTCAGGTTGCTGAGTGTTTCCCCTTTGTCACTACTGAAATGCCTCCCCCAGGTGGCAAGCAATACAATGTCCTTCCAAACAATCAGGTTGTCTGCTTGGCATTTGGTAGTTAACTAACCCCCTTCTTATAGGCAGAGGCCCTGCCTTGATTTCTAATGTTCTTCAGTGTGCTGGCTCCCTTCTTTTTCAGATTCACTGCTTTATCCAAGGACTGATCTGTTTTCTCCCCGTTCTCAACTTTGTTTTGTTTTGTTTTGGTTTGGTTTGGTTTGGTTTTTCAAGACAGGGTTTGTCTGTATAGCCCTGTTTGTCCTGAAACCCACTTTGTAGACCAGTCTGGCCTCAAACTCAGAAATCTGCCTGCCTCTCGAGTGCTGGGATTAAAGGTGTGTGTCCCCACTCCTGGCCGCTCTTGACTTTTATACCCAGACACGATGTCCTGCTGTCATTTCTACAGTCATTACCTTGGACGTTTTAACCACACAGATTTCTAGTTCTTTTGCTGAAGAAGCAGATGAATGAGAGAATAAATAAATGAACAGACCCCTGTATTTACTTATAATGTATAAGATTACCCATTTATCATCTGAGACTCGGTAAAGCTAAAACTAAGGTGAGGGTCAGCATACAGCTATTTAAATGAAAATACACTGTATTTCTCAAGTTGGGTTTGGACTTAACCATCAGTTTAAATGCACCACCGTTGTGACGTGAAGGGGCCTTTCTGAATCAAAGGTGCTCAGTCAGCACTTTGACTAAGCCTGCTTCCCAGCTAATGGTGATGAAACTCAGTCCCTGCTGCCTTGTCACCTCTGAAAAACAGGGATGCAACTCCATTTACACCTGAGAGCTGCCTCTCCCTAGCCGTGGGGAATCTTAGATGAGCTCCATGAACTTATACATCTTGGTGTGCCAAGAGGGTTCCTTTCGTAACACTTGTTCAGCAAACGTTTTGTAGGAGCCCAGTGGCTCCAGGTGCATCCTAAGAATGAAGACACAAAGCTCTCTTCTCCTGTAGAGCCAGAGCTGCTCACAGAGGGAGGGGAGGCAGATAGCAGGGGACAGGCAGCCGCACCAGGGTGACAGGCAGAGGACAGTTAGAATTAAATGGGACGACGACTATCCTTTAGTGTGTGTGTGGCGTGCTCAGTAAGTGTCTGCTCTTCTGGGAACTTACAAAGGAACAAATGGGACATTCACAGGGCAAGAAGAGCTAGGGGAGAGAGAGAGAGAGAGAGAGAGAGAGAGAGAGAGAGAGAGAGAGAGAGAGAGAGAGAGAATATGAATGAATATGAATGAATATCTCCAGGTGGGGAGGAGACCCCAGCCATACTGTGTAGAAAAGAAGCTAGTTATGTCTATGGAAGGGTGTGACCAAGGCATGGGAGGATCGTAGTGGACACATTCTTGGGGTGTGTCAGGGAGTGAACCCTTGTGTTTGCTCATAGCACTTTCTTGGTCTTTACCTCTAGGACATTGAGTCACTCATGTCTGAGGGAAATAAGTCTCGAACGGTAGCAGCGACCAACATGAATGAGGAGAGCAGCCGTTCCCATGCAGTCTTCAACATCATCATCACACAGACGTTGTATGACCTACAGTCTGGGGTAAGGGACTCGGAGTGGAAACAGGGAAGTGTGTCACAGTTGGACTCAGAGGCTAAGGACCAGGCTGGCCTTGAACTCACATCGCTCCACCTGCCTCTTCCTCCCAAGACTGGGACTAAAGGCGTGTGCCACCACCACCCACCTTTCTACTGGCATCTTTCAGTTGGATTTTTTTAGGGCTTGGGATATAGTTAGTTCCGTTGGTAGAGGGCTTGCCTAGCAGGCATGAAGCCCTGGGTTTAGTTCTCCACTGCTGCATAAAACCCAGAGGCAGGAAGGTTAGGAGTTCAAGGCCATCCTTGACTTCTTGAGACTGTCTGGGGGAAGAAAAATGGATGTTGTGTGTAACACCCTAACTATCATGAAGATGTCTCCACACAACTTTTAAATATGTGTTCTTTTGAACAAGTATATCCCTAAAAAGCAACCAAATCTACTTCAAGGCTACCTGAGATGTTACAAAAGAAACTGCAACATTCTATCTAAAATCCATCTAAATTCTATCTCAAAAAAGGGCAGAATTTGACCCAAATGCAAAGGAGCTTCACGTGCTGGTGTTCCATCCAAGGTCCATAAAACTTCTAACTTCTGTCTGTCCTGGACACTGTCTAGCCTTCTGACTGTCCTGGAAATTCTTCTGATAACCCTGAAAGTCTGGAAAACCTTCTGCCCAGCTGCAGAGCAGAATGTTCGATTACTTTACCCTCTTAAATTTGCCTTAGGGACTCAGAAGATGGCTTAGTGGCTAAAGCTTGTGACACACAAACATGGGGGCCTGAGTTTGGATCCCCATGACCCATGTTAACTCCAATGTGACAGAGCACTTCTGTAACCCCAGGACTCCCATAATGAATGGAGGAGAGATCTGAGACAGGAGACTGCCCAGAAGTCTCTGGGCCAGCCAGTCTGAATCACTGCAGTGAGCCCTGTATGGAGACCCTGTTCAACGAGGTGGAAGATGAGGGCCATCACCTGGGTTACTCTTTGGTCCTCACACACATAAACATGGGACACACATATACACGTACAGTGCACATACATACACAGATCTAAAATTGGTTTACTAGGAAACCAATAACTGTGAACCGGTTAAGATCCCAAGTGCTTTGGAGTGGATCACAGTGTCATTATTCTCGTGTGTCCCTTCACCTGGGCTGTTTCTCTCTTATTTCCTACAATCAGAACTCTGGGGAGAAAGTCAGCAAGGTGAGCCTGGTAGACCTGGCGGGGAGCGAGAGAGTGTCGAAGACTGGAGCGGCAGGCGAGCGGCTGAAGGAAGGCAGCAACATTAACAAGTAAGGTGACCAAAGGTGACCGGAGCAACCCAGGCGTCCCTTTGTTTTGCGATGGAGGGTGGGGAGTGGGTGCCTGGTTGCATCATAAGGATCCAGTGATTCTGACACAAGGTTAAAGTGTTGGTAACTTTGTAACTTTAGTAAACCTGATGGAAGACAAATGGTGGCCTGCAATTGTTTCTGTACAAGACATTTATCATTGAAGTAAAGTCCTGTGGTATAGCCCTGCCCTTCCCCAAGTGGTCAATGACCTGTGTCTTATGTGGATAGGTGGTCCCCAGCTCAGGGTAGATGTAATAGAAGTTATTTGTATTGTCACTTTGATTATAACTGGCTAACGTGACTGAAGGAAGGGAAAATGATTCGTCTTCTCACAGCTGAAAACCCATCTCAGGGGAAAGCAGCCGGAGCGACTGAGGCTGTGGGAACTGGCTGTCTTTCAGATGGGTGGATCAGGAAGCAAAGAGTGGGCCAGAGGCAGAACTCAAACCTCGAAGTCTAAGCCCCAGGGATCAGCCCCACCCTTCCATCCCAACTAGGCTCCACAGCCTCCCACCACAGCACCACCGGCTGGGAACCAAATGTTCAATTCAAGCACATTCGATCCCTGATAGTGGTTCAACTAGGGATCTTTTAGACTTTGACTTTGAATCCTTTCCTGGGACAAGCTGTAGTCTGTTTCTATACCTCCAGGCTAAGTAGATGATGACAAACCATGACTCCCTGGATGGATCCATCCGGCACTCCACAGTGTGCCGTGTTGCTAAGATGGGATGCTGGCTAGGGAGGGCAGGTGTGTCAACCGCATTCTTGACTCACACAGTGTTTCCTACTGAGAGTAGCTTTATCTGGAGCTGACCCCATTGTAAGTCAGGGAGTGCCTACAGTACAGTCTTTGGTAAACTTCAAGCCACAGTTATAGAGCAGATCTATCAACAGAAAAGCCTGCCTTAAATTCCTTTGTAAAGCTGACTCATATTGATATATGAGTAATGTAGATGAGGAGTCTCACTGTTTGGAGTGTGAGTGTGTGAGTGTGTGTGTGTGTGTGTGTGTGTGTGTGTATGTGTGTGTGTGTGTGTCTGTATTCATGTATGTTCAGGGAACAGGCTGCCCAGAGCTCATCCTACATCCACTGCTTACGAGATGTGTGTTTTGTGGGCAAGTGACATAGCCACTCTGCCTCAGTTTTCCCGTCTGTAGAGGGGAGCTTGAACAGTCTCGGCTTCCTCAGACTGCCAAAGATTAAATGCCACCGTGCATTTAGAACAATGCCTGGTGTGTGGTTTGCACGGAATAAATACCAATTATGTCAGGAGTGTTTTCTCTAATCAGCGTAATTGCTGTCATTACTCCGAGTTCTACAGAAAATCGCTGAGTCTTTGTTACCCCTTTCGGGTGATCCATTGTAGTTTGAGGTCTTGTCTTCAGCAGAACGTGATGATGAGAAATATTCTCAGGAGCACGCTCCTGCAGCTTGATGTTGTAACATAATATTGGCACAAAATGCTCTTAGCATATGAAAGCCCAGAGAGGCCATGTGAGACATCACCCCCTTTATCAGACGGACACAGCTGCACACACTGGCAAAGTCTCTCCTTTTTAAGGGATCCCCCCTCCCCTGTCCTCCTCTCTCGGGCTTTCATAAGTAGGGGCTTTGTTGTGCTTCATGAGGAAGCTTTGAAGAAGGTCAGGATGGAAGAAGGAAAGATGGCCTGGCCGTTCTGCTTCCCTAGAGCCCAGAACAGGGTGGGAAAGCAGAGACTGGAGCATGGGATGGGGGGGGGGCAGGGGGGGCGGACCAAAGCAAAGAGCATCCCTGTGTTAGGAATTCATTTCCTGATGCTGATACCTCAGAAAAAGATATATATATCCTTTTTGTAACTGATGCTGGCTTCCTTCTTGTGTCTGTCTGTCTGAGTTTTCTCTTGTGCCTAGAAAGGTTCTGAGTTTTCTCTAGGAAGTAGCTCATCTGATCTGCCCATTAGATTGATTGATTGATTGATTGATTGATGTGTGCATACTTACAGGTGGCCTGGAAGGCCAGAAGATTGTCCCCTAGAGTTGAGGTTATAGGCAGTTGTGAGCTGCTGTGTATGTGCTGGGAATTTAACCCTAGTTCTCTAGTAGAGTGTCTGGTGTCTTAACTTCTGGGTCGTCTCTCCAGCCGTAACCTGCCATCAGCATTGTAAGATGGATTTTCTATCTTCATCTGGTCAATGAGAAAACCAAGGCAGACAGTGGTCAGGTAGTAAACCTAGGACTCTAAGTGCAGTCCCTGGGTCTGACTGCTGGAACGCTCCAGGGGCTGTATGCTGTTTGCCGGGCACAGTCTGATTCTTTGGTCTAGCATGAATGTTATTGATGCTTCCTCGTATTTAGATACTGAGTTATTTAGAAATCCTGACTGGTCTGTGCTGGATTGCCTCCAGGCTCTGTGGTAACATAGTCTAGATCCCTTAGCAACTTCTGCACAATGACTTATGAGCCCTCCTCACAGCCCGTTCTTTTCCTAACCTGTGCACTAAGGTCACTGACAAATGGAATGTGTGGACCTTCCTGCTGCTTTGGGAGGCGGGACCTCTGTTTTTGGTGCTCTCTGTAGCTTTCATGTGTCTTGTCTTGTGTAGGACACAGAATGGGTCATTTTGTGTCTGCTGATGGGACAGGTGGTTTAAATACTAGTAAGCTGGTGTTTGGAAAAATCACGTAAGTGAAAACCCATCAGATAGGAATCACGAGTAGACTTGGTGCCTAGCCCGAATGATACCAAATAACTCCACACTGTAAATTCCAAATCTGGTGTACACATTACAGGGCAAAAGAATTCAGTAGGTATAATTTAAGTCGGGTCTCTAAGACGTAAAGATTACCCAAGTAGACCCTATATTGTCAAAGGCTTCTTCAAAGGAAAGAGAGATGCAGGTGAGCCTGAGCAAGGGGATTGAGGGACCTGACTTGTTTTCTGCCAGAAGATGGAGGAGAGGACCATGAGTCAGAAGTGAGGGTGGCCTGTGGAAGGTAGGAGACAACAGAAGCGTGGGGGCTCCATAGACCCCACCTACCCAGTTCTCTAGACCCCACCCACCCAGCTCCCTAGGCCCCACCCATCCAGCGCCCTAGACTCCACCCACCCAGGAAATGTAGACCCACCTACAGACCTCCAGCTTTAGTCCGGTAGTACACAGTCTGAATTTCTGACCTTCAGAGCTTTAAGATTACAGAGCCGTGTGGATTTAAGCCATGGCATCTGTGATAATATGCGATAGCAGGATAGCGACCCTTGAGGGACTCTGGGTCAGGAGAGAGAATGCATCGCTACTCTGGAAGCAGGAGGCACGGGAATTCTGAGGAAGCAAAATCAAGATCACTCCACACTCACGAGTCAGCCTCCAGACTGTTGCGCCAGACCAGGGGTTCTGGACCTGTGTGTCCCGACCCCTTTGGGGATTGTATATCAGATGTCTTGCCTGTCAAGATATTTACATTACGATTTGTAACAGTAGCAAAATTACGGTTGTGAAGTAGCAATGGAATAATCTGGTTAGGGTCAGCACAGCATGAGGCATTAAAGGGTTGCAGCACTAGGAAGGTTGAGAACCACTGCACCAGACTGTTTCTACATTGATCTTTGTTTGTTCCCATCATGGGTATTTTCCTATTTATTAGGGAAACTGTCCAAGATACCTCCGGGAGGTCCTATAGTGTATATAACAAGTACACAACAAAATTCTGAAAGAGGTCAAATTTCAAGGCACGTGTGCACGCAAGGATCCCAGATAAGAGGTACAGGCTTGACCTTTGCAGAGCTGACTAGAACACAGGGCAGAGTGAGCTGCAGACCCTGGCCTTGGGAGGCAGAGCAGAAAGAGCTTTGGAGCTGATGTGTTGGTACATAGGTTGCCATAGAAACATGTGGAGAACAGTGAGAACCCAGCAGAGGTGATTGGCAGCTGGAAAGGTGGAGTCAAAATGGGCTTCCCAGAGGAGACCCTACAATTTCCTGCTTATCCAATCCAGCCATGTGACCTTCCCTCTGTTTCCTCCTCTGTAATGCATGACTAAGGAAGCTGTCAGTCAGGTAGACTTACTGTGAAGATTCAGTAAGCGGTTTCTTGTAAGGTGCACGGGACAGCGGCTGGCAGCCAGGACGCTAAGCGTGTGCTAGCCATGTTAATAAGATGAAACTGTTTGAAGTCCCACAAATGGCTTTCTAAGCCTCGTGACCAGCCGGATGCTGAAGCTAAAGAAATTGCTGATGTATCTCGTCAATGTGCTCTCAGCCTCTCATCCCCGCCTCTTTATACAAAACATTAATAATCCTCTTGGGCAGACCTGTCAGCAGTTTCGCATGACTAGTGCCTGCTTAATGGGCCGCAGATTTAGGGGTTTCGTCTCTCCCAAAGCTCTTAAGTGCTTTAAAGCGTGGGACGCTCCTTTCGTTTGAAGAGCGAAGGCACCAGGGCACCAAGTGGCTGCAGCTATCCAGGAATGTGCTGGATATAGGTTCTCTGCAGACATTCTCCCCGTGGAGGAGGGGTGAGAAATCGCCCACCAGAAAGCCAGGCTGCAACTCCACCTGTCTGGTGTGAGTGGAATGAAGATGCCACTGGACTCCAGCTGCTTCCGTTTTTCTACACACTGATTCAGTTCATGGAGTGCCCTTCCCAAGGCCGCCAGACAAGGACCACTGTTACTCAAGAGGCTGGGAAACGACATCAAGGCTTGTCTAGGCTACAGAGTGAGTTCAGGGCTAGCCTGGGCAGCGTAGACCCTGTCTTTGAAGAAGAAAAGATAGAAGGCTGTGGGTATATCTCAGTGTTAGGATCCTGGCTCCAGGATGTTCAGTCCTAAGTTCTGCAAAATAAAATAAAATAAAAAAGAAAAAGAAAAAAGAAAGTTAATTACTATTTGTCCATTACTATTTCTAAAGCTGAGTTCCATTCAGGAAATACTCAAATTCATCACTTCTAGGATTATAGGATTCTGTGTGGTTGCATCCTGCTGGACTCCACCCTTCAGCAGGTTGGGGTCGGGCCTGCATTTCTGACAGGTTTCCAATGATGGGGATTGATGTTTTAGGACTACGCTTTGTTAATGATGAGCCCAGACATCCTTGGGCACTGTCAACTGCAAGTTCTCAGGATCTAGTGTGTGTGTGTGTGTGTGTGTGTGTGACCCTGAGAGACCTCCGTCTGATTTAGTAGGTCTGAAGCGGCTTCTGTGGTTTTCTTAAAAGCCCTGGAGTGTTTACCCATGCTCCTTCGAGTGGCCGAGTTTGAAAGTGAAGTGTGATGCTGTCCTGGGTTTCGGCACGTCTTGGCTTTTGTGAAACTGCGTTAACCCCACACTGAGTCATGTCACCAGCATTGAGTGCTAAGTTATAGGAGTTGTTCTGCCTGGTGCAAGAGCAGAGGCCTGGGTGGTCCCAACTTGACCTGAAGATTAAGTAATCTAGACTTTAATATTTGGAGTGAATTAGTGCTTCCCAGTATGGTTTTATAATTGCATGTTTTGGGGTTCTAAAATACACATCTTATAAGTGCTGCAATTAAGAATAATATTTTCTTGTAGAAATTCATTTTATGCTAATAGGCTCCTTTTTTCTTTGTTCTTGGCTTCCGGGAAAATTACTAGATTTAACCGACTGTTGATTTAACCGTTCTGCATATTTTTTTCTTGTTTTCTAGAAGGACGGTTGTTTTATGAAAACAAAACATTCCAAAAAAGTTAATTTTCACTCTTCTTGTGGCAGATCGCTTACAACATTGGGATTGGTTATATCGTCACTGGCTGACCAGGCCGCTGGCAAAGGCAAAAACAAATTCGTGCCTTATCGTGATTCGGTCCTCACTTGGCTTCTTAAGGTAATTTGTTAACCTAGGATTCATATTTATCTGACCTTGCCGTTTCCAGTGGGATAGCTGTTAAAGAAGTGTGCAGGGGTAACCAAGCACACAGTACTGCCTAACCAAGCACACAGTACTGCCATCCTAATTCTTAGTGATGCACAACAAAGATATCTTGTAGGGTGTGTGGAGATGGTAAGATCGATTGCTTGAGTAAGCTTCAGTCCCTGAGTTCCAGTCCCCAGCATCCATGTGAACAGCTGGACGTGGAGCTGGTGGGGCTTGCTGAACACCCAGTCTAGCTGAGACAGCTGGCTTCCGGTTCAGCAAGACACACTCTAGAGGGATTAAAAGTGACAGCAAAGACATCTAATAGCTTTCTTTACCTCTTCATGTGCATACCTACACACACACACACACACCTCCCTGCACACTCATGTACATGTGCCACATAACAGCAAACAGACACAAATTAACGCTACTTTATATCATTTTGTTCTGTCACAATGTCCTTTGGCAGGTACTATTTATTGCTATAAATATAGACAGATCACATTTCATCTTTTTTATAAAATGATGTGCAAAATGTTAACACACGTACACTATGCGTTTTCTTCTCAAAGAACAAAGGCGAATGTGACTATTTTACCGTGTGCTGATAAAAGTGGTGTTCAACAAGGTGCTGTTACTTGACATTCTTTATAGGACAATTTAGGAGGGAACAGCCAGACCTCTATGATAGCGACCATCAGCCCAGCGGCAGACAACTACGAGGAGACACTGTCCACGCTAAGATACGCAGATCGAGCCAAGAGGATTGTGAACCACGCTGTGGTGAATGAGGATCCCAATGCCAAGGTCATCCGCGAGCTTCGAGAGGAAGTGGAGAAACTGAGGGAGCAGCTCTCGCAGGCTGAGGTAATATCTGTCTACCGTGCCTGTTCCCAATGTCCCTTCACTTGGGCGTCTGATGGGTAAGGACAAGCTGGCTTGCGGCCCTGGGTCATAGCCATGTGATTCAGCATTTCAGTGTGTAGCATCTGCTGTGGGCTAAGAGGCATTGTAAAGGACAACTGTGACCGACTGCTGCCCTGGCAGCCTGCAGACAGGAGGAAAAGGATGTCGATCCTGTCACTGCCTAATTGTTTGCTTTATTCGGTCACATGGCCCTTGAATTTCCAAAGGGAAATCCTAAGAACCGTGTGGGGTGGGGTTTTTTGTTTGCTTTTGTTTTTAAATTGACGTTGTAGATTGTTTCCACCAGGCTTTCAGGGAAGCCAGGCATCCTTGCCCTTAGTCTTGGAGATTGGGTCTTGTTGACAGAAAGGTTCCTAAGTGGCTACTGCAGCTTCAGGATATTTATGGGTGACACTATTGATTTCTGTCTTATTGACAAATAAATAAATACGCTTAACTAACCTTTTCCCTACATTGAGATATTTTAGAGATAAAATTTAGCACTGGTTTTTCTATCTTTAAATGAAACACCTGTTAGTCTTTATTGATTTTTTTCCCCTCTATATATTAGTTTGCTTTTTTTTTTCCTGCCTCTTCTTTAAAGAGGAACAGACAACCATGTCCTCCTCTTCCATTTACTTGATGAGCGAAGTCCAAGGTCCATACTGGTGGTGTGTGAGTTCATTGCTTTCGAGAAACTGTTACTACTTGCCAAAGAGGGACATAAGGATGCTGAGATCTGGCTCATAACTATTTAGCATGCTTATAGCTACATACAGAAGGTGCAGGGCCCCGTGTTCAACCTCCAGTACCACAGGCAAGGATGCCATTATATATGTTCTGTCCATACTGCTGCAGAGATTGTGAAAGCTGACGTCTCTGGTTTATGTTAAAGGCCATGAAGGCCCCCGAGCTGAAGGAGAAGCTCGAAGAGTCTGAGAAACTGATAAAGGAGCTAACGGTGACGTGGGAAGAGAAGCTGAGGAAAACGGAAGAGATCGCACAGGTGGGCTCCTGAGCTGGCTTCCTCCCACCTGCCGTCTCCTCGGGACAGACGTCTGCCTCCTCCACGGCAGAGGTTCTCAACCTCTCCGATGCCAGGGACCTTTAATACAGTTCCTCATGCAGTGGTGACCCCCAGCCATAAAATCATTTTTTGTTGCTACTTCCTAACTGTAATTCTGCTACTGTTGTGGATCATGATCTAATATCTGATAGGTGTGGATCATGATCTAATATCTGATAGGTGTGGATCATGATCTAATATCTGATAGGTGTGGATCATGATCTAATATCTGATAGGCGGGATATCTGAGTATACCGCCCCTGTGAAAGGGTCCTTCGACACCCAAAGGTCGAGAACTGGCGTTTCAGGGCCTTGTTCCCTCTGCCAAGCTCATTTTAAGGCACTAGTTTCACGTCTTTCAGCAGTCTGTGTATGGTCCTTTAGGATGCTCGGCTGGATACTCCATTGAATAAGCAAGGCTAGGGGGATCTTTGCTCCTCCACATTGCGATAGAGTAGACTTTTGGTGGTGTTTTGTTTTGTTGTTGGTTTGTTGGTTTAGATCTCTTGGCATTGAAAGCTCTGATTGGCAGAAACTTTCAAAACACAGCGCGCCATAGGTTTTTCACCATGTGCTTCTCTGTGCTCATTGGAAGACGCTGTGTGAGCAGTCACTGAAATGGATTGCGGCAAGGGCAGTGGAGCCGGAGCGTGCCCTCAGTCACGCTCCACACCATGCATTTCATGGACACGGCCACCGCTGGTCTCCTCGTACAAGAGCATGTGTTTTCATGAAAGGCCGGCTTCCTTTTGTTAGCTACCATGTTCCCAGCCATAGATCAGTACCTGCCACATTCTACACTCTATTGCATAAGTCTTACACGGACAGGTGGACTCAAGGCCTGTCGTTACAGGGTCTCTACCTGCCCCTCCAACCCCATCTCCCACTGTTTCCCCCATTTGCTTGGAGTTGTTTGCCCCTGAATTCGTCCTCTGTGCACAGAGTCTGCTGGGCTTTCCAGGGATCACATCTCAAACAACTAATCTTGCCTCTTGCTGTTGATATTCATCCAGTGTTCCAAGAATTGTCTCACACATTCTCTGCCCATCCTGATGTCCCTCCCAGGAAGCCATGCCGCCCTCCCTAGCCCTCCACGACACACAGATTCTCTCTTCTGTGGTCCGGTTAATCCGTCTTGTCTCCCCCCCCCCCCCCACAGACTTTCAGTTTCTACAAGCCGACACCGTGTGCTTCCCCCGCAGTGCCCTGTGACACTGCTGTGCCCTGCACTGTGGCCCTTAGTCAACTCAGTCGAGCCGGGTAGAATGTGTCATCTCTTTGGCGTTGTCCCCAGAAGCAGTGACTTACTCTTTCCATGGATACGTCTTGTGAGTAGAACAACAAAGCGTCTCTTCTTCTGTCTGTGTCCGTCCCCAGGAGAGACAGCGGCAGCTGGAGAGCATGGGGATCTCCCTGGAGACCTCCGGCATCAAGGTGGGGGATGACAAGTGCTACCTCGTCAACCTGAACGCAGACCCTGCCCTCAACGAGCTTCTAGTTTACTATTTAAAGGTGAGAAGGGCTATGAGAACAGACCACAGTGCTCTTGCGTCATCCCAACTGAACCTGGATGCCCCGCCCCAGACCATAATGGTGCAGCCCCTCTTATCATTAGAAACAGCCTTGGTTTCACTGATGCCCTCAAGGACAGGCTTCAGAGGGGACAATTCAGGGTACACCCATAGAAGGACCCAAATGTAAGGTCACCCAGTCAGGTGTCTGGGGTCCAACCACAGTGATTCTGAGAGGCCTCGGAGAATCATCATTGTAACTCAAGGAAGATACCAAGTCGCACACAAGTGCAAAGAGATCATGGAGCAAAGCCCCAAGTCTGTCTTAGCTCTGACCCCATTATCCAGAAAGGACATTTGCTCTATGGTCATCCTTCAGAATGGCCTTTTAGCATTGGCATTGTGCCCTTATGTGCACTGAGCATGCTGGGGGCATCTCCAAAGTGGTTTTCCAATATCCTACCTTTAGGTCCCATGTGCATTCCCACTCCCTCTCCTCTCCTCTCCTCTCCTCCTCTCCTCTCCTCTCCTCTCCTCTCCTCT
>NC_034605.1:49667878-49699910 GCF_900095145.1 Mus pahari | reverse complement strand
GATAAATATCAAGTCACATATTATCAATTTTCTCAAATTGATGAGACATGTTAGGATTCTGTCTTCTCTCTCTCTCTCTCTCTCTCTCTCTCTCTCTCTCTCTCTCTCTCTCTCTCTCTCTCTCTCTCAGATGGGGGTTTCTCTCTGTAACAAACTCCACCTGTCCTGGACTTGCTTTGTAGACCAGGCTGGCCTCAAACTCATAGAGATCCACTTGCCTCTGCCTCCAGAGTGCTGGGATCAAAGGCTTATACCACTGTGCTCAGCCCTGTGTGCATTCTTTAAAAGTATCGAAGACTCCAGTGCACTTTTATGTGTCTAGGTTGTAGCCGTCTGTATGCGTGGCTTTAAAACTGGAGGAGGCGCTGTAAGGCAGACACACAGCTATCCGTTGGCAGAGCTACGTCATCACTGGTCCGGTGCCTGCAAAAGCCCTGCCCTTCATGCCTGATAAACTGAGAAAACCCTTTTGTTTGTCCTAAAATAGCGTTGACATCATGGTCTCCTAAAAGGTCAAGAGATGTCAGGGGTTCTCTGTCTATATTTGTAGAACTATGAGACAACTTTATTAAGCAAGAAATGCGACACCAGAGCCAGGTGTGGGAGAGCATGCAGGTAACCAAAGGATTTGGCAGGTGTAGGCCAGAAAGATTGGGAGTTCAGGCTCATCTTTCACTGTATAGCAAGTTCAGGGCCAGCATGATTTCTCCTTTTCTTTCTTGCCTGCCCCTTAAGAGTTAAAAGAGTTCACAGTCACAGCGAGAACCAACCCCGGCTTGTTAAGTTTTGCCCAGTCGCCTTCAGTTCTACTAGAGCTGACCTGGTAAATTGCCACTGAAGGGTGAGGTGGGGTGCCATTGGCTGCCCTCAGTGCCAATCCCCAATTGCCAGTGCCACACCTCACTGTCTTCCTCCTCAGTTTACCTGTGATGGCGAACCTGGAGGGAATGGCCTGCTTCAAATAGTAAATATTCAACCCAGAATGAGAATTCAGTGTCTGCTACTGCTAAATCCAATTTTCTTATTTTTTGTTTGTTTGTTTTGTTTTTCTTTTAAGATTTATTTATTTATTATATGTAAGTACACTGTAGCTGTACTTCAGACACTCCAGAAAAGGGCATCAGATCTTGTTACGGATGGTTATGAGCCACCATGTGGTTGGCTGGGATTTGAACTCCAGACCTTCGGAAGAGCAGTTGGGTGCTCTTACCCACTGAGCCATCTCACCAGCCCCCTTTTTATGTTTCAAAATAACACCTAATCACCATTGATACAGGAGCAGGTGTTAGTAGAGTTTAAACATTTTAAAAAACTGTTTCGAGGTAAGCTTTTGGCTTAAAAAAATATTACATTATTTGCCTATCTATCTATCTATTTATCTATCTAATCTAATCTATCCTTCGTTCTATCTATCTATGGCAGACATGCACATGCCAGAGAGTGTGAATAGAGGTCAGAGAACAATTTTCCACCATGTAGGTCTTGGGGGTTGAACTCAGGTCATTAGGCTTGGCGATGAATGCCGTTATCCAACGAGACATCTCACCAGCCCGCCCTTGGCTTTTGACACTCCCGACCTCCCGGGCGATTCCTGATTTATTCCAAGTACTTTGAGCATTTCTGGTCCCTGTGAACTTGGTTTCCAGTCTTCAATTGTATGTTGTAGGATCACACCCGGGTGGGTGCAGACACATCTCAGGACATCCAGCTCTTCGGAATAGGGATTCAGCCCGAGCACTGTGAGATCGACATCGCAGCGGATGGAGACATCACTCTCACGCCCAAAGAAAATGCAAGGTAGGCGGCACTGCGGAGGCTTCTGCCCCTCCCTCGTTTCCAGGACCCCTTGCTTACTGCAGTTATGTCAAAGTAAGGATACACTAGGTACCCTTGAGGGTTTACCTTCTGTTTACGGAAGATGTGGTAATTACCATTCTCTTTGCCTTCACCAAAAACAAACAAAATACAAAAACAAAAACCAAAGGAGGGGTATATTTTGGCTCATGATTTGAAAGAGTATGGCCCATATGGCTAGCAAGTCATGGTGGCAGGCACGGCTGGTGAGGTGGTGAAGGATCCTTGAGAGGATGAAGCAGCTGGCACTGTCACGTGCCATCTGGAAGCCAACCAATCTAGACACTGTGTAGCTTTATCGCCCAAGGTCCGCCCCCCAGTGACTCACTTCCTCCAGTGAGGCTCCGCCTCCCAAATGCCACAACCTTTGAATGCAGCGCCACCCAGTGGGAAACAAGTGTTCTAGCACATGAGCCTGTGGAGGCTTTGCGTGTTGAAATAGCAGTTCGTAACTTTGAGGCATAGTAGCACTCGTTTTAGGGTTAAACTGGAGGGTGTATGTTTTTATGAATGAATTTCAAAAGTTCAGGTGTCAGAGTCCTGTGGAGCCCAGGACTTTACTAATGAGAGATTGTAGGAGAATGTGACTTAAGATCATCTGCACCACATTTTGTCGTCAGGTTTCCCAGAGCATCCTTTAGGGAAGTTACTTTTAACTAACTACCTTTCTGCATCCGTACTTTGTTTCTAAATTGGTTGAATTCATGAATTTTAGATTTGGGGGTGCTTTAATCTGTGTGTATGTGTCTGTCTGTCAGTGTGTGTGTGTCTGTGTGTGTGTATCTGTGTGTCTGTGTGTGTGTGTCTGTGTGTATCTGTGTGTGTCTGTGCCTGTCAGTGTGTGTCTGTCTGTGTTTATTTATGTGTGTCTGTGTCTATTTATATGTGTTGGTGTCTGTGTGTGTCTGTGCCTATTTATGTGTGTCTGTATCTGTGTGTGTGTGTGTGTGTGTGTGTGTGTGTGTGTGTGAGATATGGAGTGGAGATCAGAGGACAGCCACAGGCGTGGTGCCCTTCACTTCCGCCTTGTTTGAGGTGGAGTCTCCTGTTCAGCACAGCATAGGCAGGGGGGCACTCAGGGCCTCTGTGTCTACCTTCCTTGTCTCCCTGGGAACGATAAGACCACAGTTGTGCACTACTCCTCCAGCTTAACCTGGGTTCCGGGGCTCTGAATTCAGGCCCTCCCACTAGCTTAGCCTAAAGAGCCACCCCTCCAGCCCTGGTTTGTAAGTGTTACGAAATGCTTTCTCTCTTCATTAGAAGCACACGGAGTTGGGGAACCCCTCGTTGAGGGGACTTGGCAGGCCCTGGCTCACTGTTTCTGTTTGCTCTTTCAAATGTCTCCCAGAATATATCCATAAGGAGACCAGTTCCTGGCACTTCTGTGAGTCTTCTATCCACCTGGCACCTTCCTTTGTGTCCCTCCAGGTCCTGTGTCAATGGCACCCTTGTCTGCAGTACTACCCAGCTATGGCACGGTGACAGGATCTTATGGGGAAACAACCACTTTTTTAGGTAACAACTTCACGCTCTCTAGCGTTTTTCATTTCCTTGGTTTTTGTTTTTGTTTTTTTTTTTATAAATCGAGCTGATATCATCTAATGATGAGAACCTCCACAGAATTAACTTGCCTAAGAGGAAACGGCGGGACTGGCTGAAAGACTTTGAGAGAGAAACCAGTACTGCAGAGCACGATCTAGATGCTGCGAGCGAGGCTTCCTCGGAGCCAGACTACAACTACGAGTTCGCACAGATGGAGGTTATCATGAAAACACTGAACAGCAATGGTAAGGCAGCAGATCTTACCTATGTCATCTCTGAGGGACACCGGTAATAGATATGTCATCCCCGAGGGACACCGGTGTAGAAGCAGAGCCGTCCCGAAGCTTAGATACAGCCAGTCCTTTATCTGCAGAGCCATCCTCAGCAAGGAGTAGCATTAAGACTGCAGAGGGGGGCTGGTGAGACGGGTCAGTGGGTAAGAGCACCCGAGTGCTCTTCCGAAGGTCCGGAGTTCAAATCCCAGCAACCACATGGTGGCTTACAACCATCCATAACAAGATCTGACGCCCTCTTCTGGAGTGTCTGAAGACAACTACAGTGTACTTACATATAATAAATAAATAAATCTTTAAAAAAAAAAAAAAAAGACTGCAGAGGGAACTCAGGTAGAACCAGGGAATATGCAGATTGCCCCCTTTGGGGGACTTCCTGTCCCCAGACCAGTTATGATAGCATTTCCATGGTCACGGAGTATGTCCTGAATGGATTTAACAAAGATTTTTGGTTTTGTTTTTATAATTAAGTTTTACATCACTGGTCTTGTCATTTTGGAGGAGAGTGAAAAAGTCGCCCAGAAAATACGGATCAAGGAATTTTAAATATAAAAGGTAGCGTTTACTATGAGCTCCGTTGGAAATTATATACCTCCAGAGAGACTTACTTAACCGACAGGCTCAAGTACCTTTGGTAAAAATGATGCTTAAAGTGAACTGTTCTCCGGGCTGGGTGCCTGCGTAGTAGGACAACGGCTCCCTTCCTCCACCGGTTCCCCTGAGAGGTGCTTCTCTCCGAGGCACATGCACATGCCCTGCTGTAGTCAGATGAGCTGGTGGTCTTGGTGTCTTCAGCATTCCATCTCCTGCTAGGTGGCTTCCCGATCGTAAGCCTGTCAGCCTGGTGGTCTTCCCCGTGGTGGTCCTACCTGAAGATCCTCTTCCCACTCCTGTGGTTTCAGACGAAGCTGGTCCACCAACACTGGGAGAGAGGTTCTCAACGGCTGCCTTAGCATGTGGGAACCTGCCTGGCTTTCAGCGGGGCAGCTGAGGAATGGCGTGTGCTTTGAGCTTTGGCAAAGTCAGACAGGCAGGCAGTATTGGGATGAAACAAAGGTTTTCTTCCTGACAAAACTGCTTCTTGATCATGACTGAGGAGTGCTCTCTTCCCAAAAAAAATGACACCCCAAACGTATTCCAGCTCTGATTTCTTCCAGCTGTCCTTTCCCATGCACACCTAGCCACACAGGTGAGGGTCTTTGGTATTACTGCTGCCGTTGCTAATGGCTTCATTCCTAAAGAGAACTCAGCAGTTCAGGGGAGTGGCACTTTTAAATGTAACCTCCATTATCTCAGTAGTAAGTACTGACCTAAAACGCCGCTCATTTGCATGTAGATATAAAAGAGGATCGGGGAAATGGCTCACCCAGTTAAGCGCTTGCTCTGCAAGCCTCCATGGAACCCACAAAAAAGCTGGGTGCGCATGGCGGCTCACCGTCATCCCGCACGGGGGAGGTGGAAACAGGGTCCCTGGAACAAGCTGCCCAGCTGAAGCTTTTAGTGAGCTCTGGTTTCTAGGGAGAGTCCCGCATTAATATACAAAGTAAGAACCCATACAGGAAGATACTTACAGTTAGCCTGAGGCCTCTATGTGCATGTATGCATGTGTGCACCCTCACACACCCTCTGAAGATTCATACACACCATGTACCCATCCGAGCATATAAAAATGAAAATAAAGTAGAAGAAAATCTAGCTCAGAGCAATGCTGTCTTTTTCCCAAGGGCTTGAAATGGAAATCAAATACTAACCTCTTTTCCCCAAGTTCTTCTGAAGCCGGCTCTAAAGTAAAGACTGTTAGGGACCAGCAAAGGTTATGTTTCTGACATCTAAAATTAGAAGTTTCTTCTTTCCCCCTAAAGATGGGCTCCCTTCATAATCCAGTGAGAGGCATTCCTAATGGTCTTTCTTTCTTTAAAAAAAAAAAAAAATATATATATATATATATATATATATATATATATATATATCTTTACACACAAACACACACTGTAGTTGTCTTCAGACACACCAGAAGAGGAAATCAGATCCCATTACAGATGGTTGTGAGCCACCAGGTGGTTGCTGGGAACAGAACTCAGGACCTCTGGAAGAGCACTCAGTGCTCTTAACCACTGAGCCATCTCTCCAGCCCTCTAATGTTCTTTCTGATGCCCTCTACCATCTCCCGTGCCCTGCCTGCTCCATGCTCGCGGCGACGGGTTAGTCTAGTCTCGTTTCATGTCTGCCTGCTAAGGGAGGAGGTAACTAAGAGGTTGCTCTAATCCCCCCAATGAAGTGTCCTTTCCTCTCCCCTGAAAAGAATTTTGCTCTTTGGTATCCTGACCTTAGGCACCAGACTTCCTACATTTTGAAATGATTGACCTGAGGAGAGTGAAGTCGGGGTATAGCTCAGTGGTCAGGGTGACCGCCTAGTGTACACAAGGCCCTGGGTCCATCCGCCACAGCACTGGAGGAAGGAGGGGGAGAAGAGTAAGGGGGAAAATTAAGATGCCAGACTCCTGCTACTTGGTTGATGGGTGCATGAGGCAGGTACAGCCAGAGAGGGGAGCTTTTTCTATAGGCCCAAGATGCTGTGACTCAGAGTTGGTGGAAGCTAGTCATCTGCTTATCTGCTAAGTTAATGGTTTGAAACAGTTGTTATCTGTTAGTCACAGGATGTTAGCTCAGACGCAGAGGTGGGCAAGGGTTGTCTGTTCCAGAGGGCTAGCACTAGCCTAGGACCTGAAACATGGCAGTCTCTCCACAGTACTGAAATTCTAATCAGCCAGGCATCAGTCTCTGTAGACACGGCTTTGTTCCATGAGTTCTCATTTACAGAACCCGCTGCTGGTCACACAGCATATTTTGTGCAGTGGGGAGTAGGGGAGAGAGGTGAGCATGTATTATTTATTAAATATTATTATAATGTCCCTTGTGGCTAGAAATCTCATTCCTAGGCTCTGATATAGTTGAGGCAGAATAGCAGGCAGGACAGCAGTGTTTGGAAGAGAGAAAAAGCCATTAAGAAAGAAACTCGCGGATCCTATCAAAAATATCAGCCATATTAGAATCTCTTTTCAAAAGAGGCAAAGGAATCAAACTGATTGACAGAGAGAGAAATATTATCAAAGATCTCCCAGGCTGGAGAGATAGCTTAGCCAGTACTTTCCTTCCCATTAGAAAGACCTGGGTTTGGTCGCTAGCACTCACATTTAAAGGAAGAACAGCATAGACCTGTAATCCCAGCACTAGAGAGGCAGACAGAAGGGTCCTGTAGCTTGATGGGCAGCCAGTCTAGACTAACTGGTGAGCCCCAGGCTAGTGAGAAACCTGGGTGTGTTTCTGGGGTGGGGGTGAGATGTCTAAGCAGGGTATTTGGTACTAACCCTGACGACCTGAATATGACCCCCCAGATCAGATCATACATGGTAGAAGGAGAGGACCAACCCTTGCACGTTGTCTCCTACCTTCACGGACATGCCACAGCATGAGTGCACATGCACACATGAAATAAATAAATGTTTCTAAACGTGGTCAGCGCCTGAGGAATGACTCTCATGATTTACCTCCGGCCTTCACATGCACACATATCCGCACGCATCCCACCTCACAAACATGCATGCACACATGTACGTACACTCCCTGAAAAAAAAAATCAAAATAAAAGTTAAAGAGAAATAAGAGAGGGGATCAGAGGAGGGCTGTGTCCGGTGAGCCCCAGGAGGGGACCTGGAAGTCTGGCTTGGGAGGCTCAAGCACAGGACTAAGTTATTTTCCTCTCTGTATCTGCATCTTGGTCCATGGCTCCGTTTGTGCCATATTCCTTTGGCTGCTGGTGCAGCTTTAAGCAGCCTGCCATGCAGCCTCTTAGACGAGGAACCTGGGTTGAGATCCTGCCGCATCAGCCTCTGGGGTCACATGTATTTCTCTAGCACAGAAAGCAGGAGTGTGGATTAAATAAGTTCCTTAGGACCTGGGCAGTAAAAGTCAATGGCAGGTTTTGCTTAGCATGAACAAGGCCCAAGGTTCAATCCCCAGTGTGTTATTCGGGATCTTGTCACCAAACCCTGTAAAACCGTTTCTCAGTGATGAAAACTGATGTTGCTTTGAAGAAAGAAAGAAAAAGAGAGAGAGAGAGAGAGAGAGAGAGAGAGAGAGAGAGAGAGAGAAAGAAAGAAAAAGAATTTTCAAGTAATCTGGTTGTTTGTTTTGAAGACCCTGAACTTTGATGAGTTGCCCATAAGGAGCAACCTTCAGGATAAAAAACATCGTATCAAATGTTCATCAAGTTGTGGTTGACTAGCCAGCTTCCAATCAGAGCTCAAAATCTGGTGTCGTCATTGGTTGCTATGTGACTTTGGTCTTCTATGTGATTTTTCTGAGCCCCAGTTTCCTCGCAACATTAAAATGGAGATGCCATTGCCCATAGGGAAGGAGGCGGGGTGGGGGTAGGGATGGGGGGGCTGAAAGATCATGCATGGGGAGTCTGTCCGGTCCCTGCACTTGAGATACAACCAGTAGAGTCAGTGTTGGCATGGCGGCTGTTATTTCATATTAAAACAACTCACAGCGTCTTGCAATTACATGGAACTGCTCGGTTTTGCTTTGTTTTATTAACTTTGTTTTTTAAGGCCAGTGTGTTCTCTTCCCTTACGTGCTAATATAGAAAGAGTACTGTGTTATGCTTATTGTACAAACTGATGGGGTGTTTTGGAAGAGTCTAATCGATAGCCGTGATCAGGTGATTTAAGAAACTTCTCAAGTACGTCTCCCTTTTTTTTTTTTTTTCTTCCTGGAAATTAAGCTGAGAACGGAATAGGACTGTAGCATGGGCTGTCAGGGCTGCAGGAACATGCTCGCTGTGAGGGACTGGTCTCCCTTCCTCATAGGGTTGTCAAGTGGGCCAACTTCTTCGCAGACCGCTCACTTATGCTGTGTGTGACTTGGTTCATGTGCCATTGTCTGGATCTGGTGTCCAGCTCATTGGTCATCACCACACTTGTGCCCTGCCCAGCCAGTTGGCTCCTCAGAGTCAGAGTCAGGCCCCACCTGTACCACAGCTGTCCATAGAGGTCTATCTGTTGTCTCTACGTGTTTGTCCCTGGACCACTAAAGGACCAAAGGGACGGTGTTTCTACTCTTTTCCTTCCTCCCTCCCTCCCTTCCCCTCCTTCTCTCACCTCTCCTCCCCCTCTTCCTTCCCTCCCCTCCTCCCTCCCTCTCTCCCTCCTTTCTCTCTCTCTCTCTCTCTCTCTCTCTCTCTCTTTCTGTTAATTGCCCTCTTAGGAATTCATACCTGAGAATATCCACGCCCTATACCCAGTCAATATTTTCAAAGGTACACTGTGACCCCCTCCCCATCCAGGGAAATTCAAGAGCAGGGGAGTTCACAGTCAGCAAGCTGAAGCCCGTCCATCACATGCAAAAGCTGTGTTCAGTGAGTGTAAAGGTCCCGTGCTATAGAGATGAACTCACTAGGCTCCTAGCCCTGTGCCGTCCTGGGTTTCACAGTGGTTTGACATCCGGTTCCTCCCCATCAAACGCCGAGGAGGTTTATGACACAGACGGATAAACATGAGGGTACACTCAACCCACTGAAGAAGGGAACAGTGGGAAAGGTTTACAGTTAGCTGAAGTGTCACCCAAAGCCAAACCAGGAGGGTTTCCCCTGTGAGCCCTCAGCCCTGTCACAGGAAGCAGAGGACCAGGCGAGATTCTGAGGCAGGGCCTGTTTCTGGCTGGAAGAGACCCCGAAGGGCACCCGTGTAGATGCCCGCCCCTATCCGCCGCTTACGACCCCGCGCCTCTTCTCTTGGCTCGCCAGACCCGGTTCAGAATGTGGTTCAGGTCCTGGAGAAGCAGTACCTGGAAGAGAAGAGGACCGCCCTGGAGGAGCAGCGGCTCATGTATGAGCGCGAGCTGGAGCAGCTCCGCCAGCAGCTCTCGCCCGAGAGGCAGCCGCCCCGTGGCGCCGCAGACCGCCTGGCCTACAGCAGCCAGACTGCCCAGCAGAAGGTGACCCAGTGGGCCGAGGAGAGGTGAGGATAGGGGCTGCGGGGCTGGAGAGGCCTGTGAAGGGAGGAGACCTGGAAAAAAGGAGATCGGTGGCCCGGATCTAGCTTGGCTGTCAGCGTTTCAGAGATACCACCCGTCCTAAGTCATTCGCAGTCATGCCAGCTACCACAGATCACCCCTCCCCCCCAACTCCCTAGTCCTTCTAGTGCCAAAGTACAGGGCTTAGATTGGTGGGCCCTGAGACAGCAGAAGTGTGAGTGACTCTTGCGCAACAGTCTGAATACACAGACAGAAGGTAGGCAGGGAGCTGGGTGGTTCCTGGCTTTTCCTTTCAGAAGGAGGTTTTGGCACTTGAAAGCCAGGCCTTTTCCCACGCCAGAGGTGCCCACTGCCACTGAGAACACCCCTAGTTCCAGGGTTGTCGACGGGTGGCTTAGCAGAAACAGGAAGCTGGAGGGGAAGGGGAGGCGCGTTCGGAAGCCTATGAGCAGGCTGTTTTGTTGAATCTGGAAGTGACTTCCAGAGGCGCTGAAAGGGTTCAGTCGAAGCCTGAGGTTGAGCATGTATGAGATGACAAGCAGGGCCTGTCAGAAATGGCCAGGGATGCTTGGAAGGCAGGAGGACTGTCATGTGGGCCTCAGTAGTAAATAAATAGGGAAGGAGGGACAGAGAGAGGGAGGGGGAGGGAGTAGAGGAGACTGCTTGTGGACGTTGTACATCGTGGTGCGAACTAGGCTCCGCACCACGATGTACAACGTCCACAAGCAGGAGGGGAGGGGGAGGGAGGGGAGGGGAGGGGAGGAGAGGAGAGGGGAGGGGAGAGGAGAGGAGAGGAACAAAATATTGTGGCAGCCCTGGCTGGTCTGAAACTGGCTATGTAAGCTGGCCTTGAACTCACACAGATCTGCCTGCCTCTGCTGCCAGACATCCTAGGATTAAAGACATGCACCACAATACCCAGTGCCTGGGTTTGTGTCTTTGTTTAACACCAACCCTCAACCCCTCAGTGTTTTCCCTAACTGTAGTTCTCAATGAGCGACCTATTTCTGGACAGGAGAGAAAACTCCCTAAAAGTAGTTCTGTAATTGTCAGTGGTATTGGTTACCGTTTCCTGACAGTCCCATACACTGAGGAAGGAATGGAACTCCGGTTCACTTCGCCTGTGTGTGTTTCTTTTCTTCAACGTTACAGGGATGAACTCTTTAGGCAAAGCCTGGCCAAGCTTCGAGAGCAGCTGGTGAAAGCTAACACTTTGGTGAGGGAAGCCAACTTCCTGGCAGAGGAGATGAGCAAGCTCACCGACTACCAAGTGACTCTGCAGATCCCTGCAGCCAACCTCAGTGCCAACAGGAAGGTAGGTGTGGCCCTAAGGAACGGGACCACATAATGGAGGGTAGTAAATGCTTCGGATTAGAATCTAGAGGTCATCTCTGTGGGCAGGTCCTGAGGGGGACCAGGGGGTGTCTCTGTAAGCCTTCGGGTTGGTATTTACCTGTGGGTAAGCATGCTGGGTAAACGCCCTTAGAAAGGATGGAAACAGAAGGCTAGGAGTTGGTGGCGCACACCTTTAACCCAGGTTCTCAGGAGGGAGAGGCAGGCAGAGCTCTGAGTTCGAGGCCAGCCTGAGCTACAGAGGAAGTTCCAGGACAGCCAGAGCTACAAGAGAAACCCTATCTTGAGAAGAATGAGGAGGAGGGAGAGGTGGAGGAGGGGGGAGCAGGAGGGGGGAGGAGGAGGGGGAGGAGGGAAGGATGGAAGCATAATTTGGTGGCAGAAGGACTTTCTGACTTAATCACTTCCTTGAAAAGATTGAAACTAGTGACTCAGAAGATGGCTTAGCTTACAAGCTTGATGACCAGGGTTCAATTCCTGGCTCCCAAGTAAGAATGGAATGAGACAACTCACAGAGTTGTCCTCAGACCTCCATAGGTTCACAGAGCCCACCCGCATCCACCCATCCACAGTAATAATAGAGGTTTCAAAAGAGTGAAGTTAGGCAACCATGTGTGTAGATGCATGTATATACATACATGTGTAAGTAATTATGTCTGCTTTCCTTCATGCACACACCCCCTCTGCAGTGGGGTATATGGGGACGCTTGCTTGTCCCATCTTTCTCTGAGTGGACTCTCTGAGAAGGAGAGACATCTTGAAAACCTGCTATCACACACACACAGAACTCCTTAGAGCCATCTGGAGGTCTCCTATCCTTACAACACAAAGAGTTTGCTGTAAGAGAGAAAGCTGGAAGAAAATAAATTTTCATCTTTTTTTTTTTTTCCTGCCCAGTCAGCAAGTTAAAAGGGAAGTTGTGTGTTGGGAGTAGAGAGAGAGAGGACTCGCTCAGGTAACCACTTACTGCTCTGCCTGAGGACCAAAGTTNCTGTGTTATGCTTATTGTACAAACTGATGGGGTGTTTTGGAAGAGTCTAATCGATAGCCGTGATCAGGTGATTTAAGAAACTTCTCAAGTACGTCTCCCTTTTTTTTTTTTTTTTCTTCCTGGAAATTAAGCTGAGAACGGAATAGGACTGTAGCATGGGCTGTCAGGGCTGCAGGAACATGCTCGCTGTGAGGGACTGGTCTCCCTTCCTCATAGGGTTGTCAAGTGGGCCAACTTCTTCGCAGACCGCTCACTTATGCTGTGTGTGACTTGGTTCATGTGCCATTGTCTGGATCTGGTGTCCAGCTCATTGGTCATCACCACACTTGTGCCCTGCCCAGCCAGTTGGCTCCTCAGAGTCAGAGTCAGGCCCCACCTGTACCACAGCTGTCCATAGAGGTCTATCTGTTGTCTCTACGTGTTTGTCCCTGGACCACTAAAGGACCAAAGGGACGGTGTTTCTACTCTTTTCCTTCCTCCCTCCCTCCCTTCCCCTCCTTCTCTCACCTCTCCTCCCCCTCTTCCTTCCCTCCCCTCCTCCCTCCCTCTCTCCCTCCTTTCTCTCTCTCTCTCTCTCTCTCTCTCTCTCTCTTTCTGTTAATTGCCCTCTTAGGAATTCATACCTGAGAATATCCACGCCCTATACCCAGTCAATATTTTCAAAGGTACACTGTGACCCCCTCCCCATCCAGGGAAATTCAAGAGCAGGGGAGTTCACAGTCAGCAAGCTGAAGCCCGTCCATCACATGCAAAAGCTGTGTTCAGTGAGTGTAAAGGTCCCGTGCTATAGAGATGAACTCACTAGGCTCCTAGCCCTGTGCCGTCCTGGGTTTCACAGTGGTTTGACATCCGGTTCCTCCCCATCAAACGCCGAGGAGGTTTATGACACAGACGGATAAACATGAGGGTACACTCAACCCACTGAAGAAGGGAACAGTGGGAAAGGTTTACAGTTAGCTGAAGTGTCACCCAAAGCCAAACCAGGAGGGTTTCCCCTGTGAGCCCTCAGCCCTGTCACAGGAAGCAGAGGACCAGGCGAGATTCTGAGGCAGGGCCTGTTTCTGGCTGGAAGAGACCCCGAAGGGCACCCGTGTAGATGCCCGCCCCTATCCGCCGCTTACGACCCCGCGCCTCTTCTCTTGGCTCGCCAGACCCGGTTCAGAATGTGGTTCAGGTCCTGGAGAAGCAGTACCTGGAAGAGAAGAGGACCGCCCTGGAGGAGCAGCGGCTCATGTATGAGCGCGAGCTGGAGCAGCTCCGCCAGCAGCTCTCGCCCGAGAGGCAGCCGCCCCGTGGCGCCGCAGACCGCCTGGCCTACAGCAGCCAGACTGCCCAGCAGAAGGTGACCCAGTGGGCCGAGGAGAGGTGAGGATAGGGGCTGCGGGGCTGGAGAGGCCTGTGAAGGGAGGAGACCTGGAAAAAAGGAGATCGGTGGCCCGGATCTAGCTTGGCTGTCAGCGTTTCAGAGATACCACCCGTCCTAAGTCATTCGCAGTCATGCCAGCTACCACAGATCACCCCTCCCCCCCAACTCCCTAGTCCTTCTAGTGCCAAAGTACAGGGCTTAGATTGGTGGGCCCTGAGACAGCAGAAGTGTGAGTGACTCTTGCGCAACAGTCTGAATACACAGACAGAAGGTAGGCAGGGAGCTGGGTGGTTCCTGGCTTTTCCTTTCAGAAGGAGGTTTTGGCACTTGAAAGCCAGGCCTTTTCCCACGCCAGAGGTGCCCACTGCCACTGAGAACACCCCTAGTTCCAGGGTTGTCGACGGGTGGCTTAGCAGAAACAGGAAGCTGGAGGGGAAGGGGAGGCGCGTTCGGAAGCCTATGAGCAGGCTGTTTTGTTGAATCTGGAAGTGACTTCCAGAGGCGCTGAAAGGGTTCAGTCGAAGCCTGAGGTTGAGCATGTATGAGATGACAAGCAGGGCCTGTCAGAAATGGCCAGGGATGCTTGGAAGGCAGGAGGACTGTCATGTGGGCCTCAGTAGTAAATAAATAGGGAAGGAGGGACAGAGAGAGGGAGGGGGAGGGAGTAGAGGAGACTGCTTGTGGACGTTGTACATCGTGGTGCGAACTAGGCTCCGCACCACGATGTACAACGTCCACAAGCAGGAGGGGAGGGGGAGGGAGGGGAGGGGAGGGGAGGAGAGGAGAGGGGAGGGGAGAGGAGAGGAGAGGAACAAAATATTGTGGCAGCCCTGGCTGGTCTGAAACTGGCTATGTAAGCTGGCCTTGAACTCACACAGATCTGCCTGCCTCTGCTGCCAGACATCCTAGGATTAAAGACATGCACCACAATACCCAGTGCCTGGGTTTGTGTCTTTGTTTAACACCAACCCTCAACCCCTCAGTGTTTTCCCTAACTGTAGTTCTCAATGAGCGACCTATTTCTGGACAGGAGAGAAAACTCCCTAAAAGTAGTTCTGTAATTGTCAGTGGTATTGGTTACCGTTTCCTGACAGTCCCATACACTGAGGAAGGAATGGAACTCCGGTTCACTTCGCCTGTGTGTGTTTCTTTTCTTCAACGTTACAGGGATGAACTCTTTAGGCAAAGCCTGGCCAAGCTTCGAGAGCAGCTGGTGAAAGCTAACACTTTGGTGAGGGAAGCCAACTTCCTGGCAGAGGAGATGAGCAAGCTCACCGACTACCAAGTGACTCTGCAGATCCCTGCAGCCAACCTCAGTGCCAACAGGAAGGTAGGTGTGGCCCTAAGGAACGGGACCACATAATGGAGGGTAGTAAATGCTTCGGATTAGAATCTAGAGGTCATCTCTGTGGGCAGGTCCTGAGGGGGACCAGGGGGTGTCTCTGTAAGCCTTCGGGTTGGTATTTACCTGTGGGTAAGCATGCTGGGTAAACGCCCTTAGAAAGGATGGAAACAGAAGGCTAGGAGTTGGTGGCGCACACCTTTAACCCAGGTTCTCAGGAGGGAGAGGCAGGCAGAGCTCTGAGTTCGAGGCCAGCCTGAGCTACAGAGGAAGTTCCAGGACAGCCAGAGCTACAAGAGAAACCCTATCTTGAGAAGAATGAGGAGGAGGGAGAGGTGGAGGAGGGGGGAGCAGGAGGGGGGAGGAGGAGGGGGAGGAGGGAAGGATGGAAGCATAATTTGGTGGCAGAAGGACTTTCTGACTTAATCACTTCCTTGAAAAGATTGAAACTAGTGACTCAGAAGATGGCTTAGCTTACAAGCTTGATGACCAGGGTTCAATTCCTGGCTCCCAAGTAAGAATGGAATGAGACAACTCACAGAGTTGTCCTCAGACCTCCATAGGTTCACAGAGCCCACCCGCATCCACCCATCCACAGTAATAATAGAGGTTTCAAAAGAGTGAAGTTAGGCAACCATGTGTGTAGATGCATGTATATACATACATGTGTAAGTAATTATGTCTGCTTTCCTTCATGCACACACCCCCTCTGCAGTGGGGTATATGGGGACGCTTGCTTGTCCCATCTTTCTCTGAGTGGACTCTCTGAGAAGGAGAGACATCTTGAAAACCTGCTATCACACACACACAGAACTCCTTAGAGCCATCTGGAGGTCTCCTATCCTTACAACACAAAGAGTTTGCTGTAAGAGAGAAAGCTGGAAGAAAATAAATTTTCATCTTTTTTTTTTTTCCTGCCCAGTCAGCAAGTTAAAAGGGAAGTTGTGTGTTGGGAGTAGAGAGAGAGAGGACTCGCTCAGGTAACCACTTACTGCTCTGCCTGAGGACCAAAGTTTGGTTCTTAGCACATACATGGTGGCTCACTATTATCTGGAACTCCTGTTGCGGGGGATCCAATATCCTCTCCTGATTCTGAGGCACCAGGGACACATGTGCACATACATGTATGCAGGCAAAACACACATGTACCATAAAATAAAGTCTTTTTTTTTTTAATTTAAGAAAGTTAGGGAGTATCTTTTTGGTCTTTGGAGTTCTATGTCCACAGACATAGGCATGTGCATACCTTCTTTCTGTATATGAGAATTTTT
The DNA here is from genome assembly GCF_900095145.1 of Mus pahari. Classification (NCBI taxonomy): domain Eukaryota; kingdom Metazoa; phylum Chordata; class Mammalia; order Rodentia; family Muridae; genus Mus; species Mus pahari. The sequence goes on along the minus strand of NC_034605.1, from coordinate 49,683,862 downwards.
TATAGTCCCTTTCTTCTTTAAGATTGATGGATTGATTGATTGATTGATTGATTGAGACAGGGTCTCATTATCACACGCTGTCCTCAAACTTACTATGTAGCTACGGATGACCTTGAACTTCTGATCCTCTTGTCTTTACCTCCCAAATTTGGTCATTACCGGCATGCAGCATCACATCTGTTTTAGATGATGCTGGGGCTGTAACCCAGGGCTTTGGGCTAGATAAGCCACCTGAGATAAGCCAGTGTGCTAGATAAGTCAACTGAGCCACCTCCCCAGTCCTCACGGTTGCATCTGTGTAACAAAAACTTGAAGTACCCTTGTAATTGAATAGTAGTCAGAATGTGATAAATCTATGTGATGAATTGCTATGTTGCTGCTGAAAAGCAAGATTATGAAGAATATCCAAAGAAAGGAATTGCGAGATGAATATACGAAGATATATATAGAAAAGAAAGACCAGGGTATTCACTAGGTGGTAAAGTTTAACTGTCTTTTGTAAGCTTACAACCTCACAATAACATATCCGGTCTTTAACTGTGAGGGGGCATGTCGGAATCATGTCCACTCTGTCTTACCATCCTGGTACAGAGAGGCGCAATCGTCAGTGAGCCCGCCATCCAAGCCAGGAGGAAAGGCAAGGGCACCCAGATCTGGACCATTGAGAAGCTGGAGAATAAGCTAATTGATATGAGAGACCTTTACCAAGAATGGAAAGAAAATGTCCCCGAGGTAAGAGAAACAGAGCATGAAGGAGATTTGGCCGAATGAAGACCTCAGATATAATGGTTTGGTCATTTATACTAGGGAGATAAAATGTGATCTTTAAGAGCTAATCGCGCGTGATATGGTCCAGTGAACTCGGAATCCAGGAAAGCCAGGCAGGTCTTAGTTTGCGTTGTGCTCTTTGTGTCTCAAGGGAAAAGAGGAGGAAAGAAGTCGCTCTGAGCGTGCGCAGTCGCTCTGCGCTATCAGTCCGTGTCCTGGAAAATTAGACTGGCGAAGCCAGTGTGGATTTCATCTTCATCCCCGTCTGTGCATGTGCCCCTAACTGTCTGTACCCCTAGCTGTGTTCAGGGCTGGGTAGAGTTCTGAAGTCATCATAGCGAATGTAATGTTGAGTTTTGCTTTTAACATTTGATGTTAGTAATAAAAAGGAAAATTTGGTGAAGGAATTGGTAAAAGTCACAGGGCATGACATGAAGCAGGCTGCAGGCGTGGGGTGAATGAAGCTGGGGCTCCTCTGCATGAGCGTCCCCTAGCAAATACGCCCCGCTCGTGTGCTGGGTCTCTGTGGGCACGATTCTGATTGTACTTGTTTATTTTTACGAATGTTTCCTCTATAAACGTTTTTAGTGCTAATTTGAAATAACATGATTTAAGTTGATGTGTTGTTTCCTGACCTTTCACCCAATATCCTATCCTTCTTCTCAGGCCAAGCGGCTCTATGGGAAGCGAGGTGACCCTTTTTATGAAGCTCAGGAGAATCATAACCTCATTGGTGTGGCTAATGTGTTTTTGGAATGTCTCTTCTGTGATGTGAAGCTTCAATATGCAGTACCCATCATCAGCCAGCAGGGGGAGGTAAGGACCCACCAGCCCCTAGGAAATGACAGGGTAGGAAATTTTGTTTAATCTCTTGCCTTGAGAGAAATCAAGAAGTGTTGTGTGTGTCTGTGTGTGTGTCTGTGTGTGTGTGTGTGTGTGTTGCTCTTGTTTTATCCCTCTTAATATAAGTCAGGATTAAGACATTATCTTAAAAGATAACACATTTCATATTTGTGGTTCAAATTTTTTTTTTCTGTTTTAATTTTGGTAATAAATTTTGCTCTTTGCTCCATATTAATTTTTTTCTTTTAAAAACCACCTCCAATGCTATCCATCCATGTCAGTTCCTTCCTAGCTCGTAGATGTCCTTTTCAAGGTTTTACTTAGTTTCAGGAGTGGTGGTATGTCCCTTTGACCCCAGCACTCAGGAGACAGAGGCAGGCAGATCTCTATGCCATCCTGTTCTACCCAGGGAGTTCGAGGCCAGCCAGGGCTGCAGAGAGAGCCTGTAAACAAACAAATGGATGAGTACACTAAATAAAAACCTGGAAGGATTATTCTGAAGTCCTAAGAAGCAAAGAAACCCTAAATAGCCTTTGTTAGCCCCCTTTAGACAGCCATATTTCAGCAGTGTGGGTGTGTTTGCCCTTTGTGGGCCTTGGACATGTTAGAAAACATTCATGTGGAAACTTTTAATTTTTCCTTAGGTCCATTTTCACTTTGACAATTTTATTATTTGATTCTACTATGGCTACAGAAAGACTCAAATAAAATGAAATCCACCCAGGATCCCTCTACCCAATGCCATAATAAGATTGTCTATAGTCCCTTCTCGTCTCTTTGTATATTTGCACCACATTTAAACCAAACCAACCCTGCAAAGTTACCCGTTTTTCCCATTTTGTATTCTGGAGTGGCCATTGTGTTATGTGAAAATGTGCTCTTTGGTTTATTGGTTCCCAACCTAATTATAGTGGAAACATACCTGCACCTCTGACTTTGGGGTATTCGGTTGCTTAGTCTATCTTCTGTCATACTTAGCACTACATGGCTCTGATCTTGATAAAAAAAAAAAAATGTACTGGAGCGCCCAGGTGCATATGTCTATTTAAGCTTGATGTGTGTTCCAGCATACCGCCCTCCAGAAAGACTCCATTTCTCTTTGTATTCGTTGGCGGCACAGGGATGATCACTTCTTGTGCCCCCCTTCAACCCCCACCCCGCCACACACACACACACACACACACACACACACTACAGTGTAAGATTTTCCCCAGAACCCACTGGCTGTTTGCTGGTCTCCCGTGTTCTGCAGTCTTAGACACCATCTTCTATAGGTAAAGGTGTGAAAGCTGTGAGTCTCAGATTCAGACTTCTACCCAACTCGTCAACTGATGTCTTTCTCTTTAGTCTCAATCCTTAACTTCCTAGTTTGTTTTATATAATGTGCAAACTTGAACTACAAAGTTATTCCTTGGGGTTCTTAGAAAAGGGTATGGTTTACAAAGGGAAGCTGGGAATAAACCTGCGTTCCCAGGTGGCATAGAAGTGTATGTGTGTGTGTGTGTGTGTGTGTGTGTGTGTGTGTGTGTGTGTGTAAGAGCTGAGACTTTCTGGCTAATTCTGCCCCGGTGACCACCAATGTTTCTCTCATGCTAAAAATACAACTTAAGTGGCCAACGGAGCCAGTGTCTGAGGCCCTTTTTAAGGGCCTCTTAACCTTGAGTCCCTGGCAGGCTCTGGGTATCTGAAATTATATCACAAATATACTCAGGGGGCCCATAGATAGCTCAGCAGGGTAAAAGCCCTTAGCCATGCAAGCCTAATGACCTGAGTTCAGTCTCCAGTTCTCAGCGTGGAGAGAAAGGACTTCTAAATGTTTCCCTCTGACCGTCACACGTATGCTGTGGCATGCTTACACCCGTACACACGCACACACGCACACATGTAAATACATAAATATGTGTTCAGTCCTCAGACAAGCACCGTACGAAGCACTGCACTTCTGCCTCTGTCGCTTGTCAGATGTCACCAGCTGGGTTACTCTCAGATCCTTGGCCCCGGTGCCAGTTGGTACATGGAAGTCTGAGCATTAAACATAACCCTTAGCCTAGGGTGGTGGCTTATCTCTGCAATCCTAGTCAGAAGCTAAGGCAGAAAGATTGTGCATTTGAGCAGCCTGAGCCATCGCCAAAAGAAGAAAGGAAAACTACCATACTGGACCTGTTCCTATGCACACCCAGCACCTACACCTTTCTGTTACGTCGACGGCTCCATCCTGTTATTGGCTCTCATTTCTCATTCTCTTTCTGCATTTAACCATGATTCATTAGCAAAAGAGCCCACTCCCTGATGTCCCAGGAGGCTAGATCCCTGATGGTGTGAATAGATTTTCCAAGCATGGTTTCAAAGAAATGCATACGCAAACAAACACAAAACTGAATGTTCCAGTAGAATATGATAGCTCCTTGCCCGAGCTGAGGAAAATGGATACACCTAAGGAGAGTTCTAGAAAGCAAGTTGGGAGGGGGCAGATTTGGTTCAGAGTAAGAAAAGAGGGTTGCAAGGGCAAGCGTGGGCTTGCCAGGCTCTGGGTGGGTGGGGTCTCCTTCCTGGAGGTGGCTAAGGAAGGAGAGTCTCCCACTGCTGGAGATGGACAGCCAGAGCTGTAGAGTGAATTTCTGTCTCCAGCTAGAGTTGCCCAGGGTATACCTTTGAACTATGCTCCTGTTCCTTGACCCAGGTTGCCGGGCGCCTCCATGTGGAGGTGACGCGCGTTACAGGATCCGTTCCAGAGCGCGTGGTGGAGGATGACTCTTCAGAGAACTCTAGTGAGAGCGGGAGTCTCGAAGTGGTCGACAACAGCGGCGAAGTTATTCACCGGGTCAAAAAGCTGACATGCAGGGTGAGAGAGCGGTGATCCGGGCTCACGTAGACCCTGGCAGTGCTTGATGAGAGGGACTCTCGTAGACCTTGGGAATGCCGGATGAGAGGGCAGTGGTCTGAGCTTCTGTAGACCCTGGCGGGTGAGGGGTCAGTGATTGGCAATGCCAAGCTATACCCACAAAGTTTGATACGATTTCATTTAGCACCATGCAAGTTTAACTGTCTGACAGGAGATGTGGCTGTGAGCAGTGCTTTTTCTAGAATTCTCTTATGTCAATTGTTTGAAATCTCCCATAAAGGTGCACCCTCTGTATTTTGTATCTAGACAAAAATGATTTCCTGATGCCTTCCACATACTCAAATCCTCTCAAGTCCCTTACGCCCTGTGCTTTCGTATATTCTATACACATCCTTCTATATACTTTAAATAATCCCCAATAGAATAGCATGCAGTGTGGTACAAATATGGTGTGTTTGTTACATCACAGCACCAGTTAGCTTTGTTTTTAAGATTTTAGGTAGTCCTGGCTATCCTGAAGTTCACTATGTGGACCATGTATGCCTCCAATTCAACAGAGATCTGCCTACTTCTGCCTCCTGAGTGTTGGAATACTCACCATCACACCCAGCATCAGTTGGTTCTAATTTTCTCTCTGACACAGCATAGAATCACCTGATAGAGGAATTACATTGGTCAAATTGTCTAGTAGGCCTGTCTGTAGGAGATTGTCTTAATTGTTAATTCCTATAAGAGAGCCCAGCCCACTGTGGGAGGCACCATTCCCTTGGCAAGTGGTTCTGAGCCGTACGAGAAAGCTAGCTAAGCATGAGCCAACCAGCCAGCCAGCCAGCAACATTCCTCCATGGTTTCTCCAAGTTCCTGCCTGGACTTCCCTCAGTGATAGTCTGCATCCGATCAGCGGAAATTAATTCTTTCTTCCCCTAAGTTGCTTTTGGTTATGGTTTTGTACCACATCAACAGAAAGCAAACCATAAGTTGCTTAAAGAATAATGACAAGATAAAGTCTACATGCTGCCAGGAGAATGTAGTTGTTTTGGGTGTATCTGGTCTGTTGGTTAAACCACAGATGTCAAATCTACAAATACAGAAGGCTGTGTATGTGGCTGCATGGGGAGTTTATTAGTGAGTTGTGGTTTTTTCTAATAAAAGTCAAATCTGTATCAGAAGCTAAGTCCTGAGTAAATTAGACAGGAATGTGTTTGGGGTTCCTTTTTTTTTTTTTTTTTTTTCTTACTAAGTTTGTATTTTGTCGTTAGAAAACTGTGGTACAGGTTTTGTTTTAGATGAAACACTCAGGATGGTGGGGTGACTCATCAGGAAAAGAGGCTTGCTCCCTAGCCTAAGAACCGGAGTTTAGTCTCCAGAACCCACATGGGAAAGGAAAGAATCAACTCCTGTAGGTCTCCCCACACACGGCACATGTGTACACACACCAACGCCCATGCCTATGTGCTCACAAATACAATAAGGAAGTAGAAATGTTCTTACAATTGGAAGATGGGTCCATCCACTAGCCATGATGGTACATGCTTTAGTCCCACCATTCAAGAGACAGAACTAGGCAGATATCTCTGAGCTGAGGCCTCCGTGGTTTATAGTTTTAAAAAGGCTGGGCTGGGAATACAGTTCAGTCTGTGTGAGGCGCTAAGTTCTCTGCAAGAATAGATGGATGGATAAATAGAAAGAAAGAGAGAAAGAAAGAAAGATGGTAGATAGATAGATAAAAAGATAGATAGATAAAAAGGTAAATAGATAGATGATAGATAGAAGATAGATGATAGGTAGATGGTTGATAGACAATAGATAAATGATAGAAGATAGATAGATGATAGATGATTGATAGATGATAGGTAAACAGATAGATAATTGATAGACAACAGATAGATGATAGATAGTTAGAAGATAGGTAGATGATAGATAGATGATAGATTGACAGATAGGTAGGCAGATAGATCAATCACAATGAATGGTCTCAAATATTTCCAAATGGTGGCTCAGTTATGTAGCCCTGGCTGTCCTGGTATCGAGCCCCTGACTTGCCCCCTCTTAGAGACGACTGAACTATGGACAGGTACATACTTTCGTGTTTCCTTTTATGAGACACATAATTTATTTTTTAAATCTCTTCAGGTGATAATTAAAGAGGCAACCGGGCTACCCATAAGCCTCTCAAATTTCGTCTTCTGTCAGTATACGTTCTGGGACCAGTGTGAGTCTACAGTGGCTGCTCCAGTCGTGGACCCGGATGTACCCTCCCCGCAGTCCAAGGATGCCCAGTATACGGTGACCTTCTCTCACTGTAAGGTACGGTACCAGGCCAGAGGTGACACTCCATGGTGACGTGTGAGCTCTCTCGGTCAGTCTCCAGCACCAGAAACGCCCACCACAGAGCCACCGTTAGCTGCATGATGGGGCAATAGAAATGGGCAAGGTCTTTTAAAAATATGGTTTTTATTTATAAATAAAGAATAAAATGTTTGTGTAGTTTTTGCAGTGAACTCTGAAACATTGTGTGTAATTCTGGGGTTTGAACAGGACACCTTCCAAGTGTGTGGACATTGTTTTTTTTTCTTTCTTGGTTGTTTTCAAGGACTAAAACTTCCTCATAAATATAAAAAAAAATAAGAGAGTTTTTATTATTACCCGGCAGCTTCGGCATTTTAGTCCTTTTCTCACTCAGCTCCCTTTCCTTGCCCCTCCCCCTCACACAGAAGCCCCTCTTCCCAGCGGGTCCCTCAGCTTCCACACCATCTCTTGCTGTGTCTGTCAGCCGCTGCGTCCAGAGGTTCATGCCTGAGCATGGGTGGAAGGTGATGGGCTGACACATGGGGTGACCTCCTGTTGCCTACACCGCTGAAGGAAATAACACCCCTTCTCCCCAGATTTGTTAAATCACTACAGAGTCCTGCTCCGTAGCTCAAGCAGGCCTAGGACTCGCTATGTAGCCTACCCCACCCTCCAGCTCATGACGGTCCTCCCACCTTGGCTTCCCAAGTGCTGGGGTAAGGGAACTGAGTCAGCCAGATCACAAACTCAGAGGCAGGAGAGCCTATTGCAAAAAGAAAAGTGTGCCCTGTAAGGTTTTTTTTTGGTTTTGTTTTTGCTTTTTTTTTTTTTTTTTCTCCTTTTAAATATAATATATCTTATTGGGCTTTGTAAAGTTCAACTGTTGTGCATTACAAATTGAAATAATTTGGGAACATTTAAAAGGAAATCTGAAAAAAGCAATCCTATCTTTCAGTCTTACTCTGCACAGGCATAACCACCAGTGATATTTCTCCTTTTCATATATTACCTTTGCTTTCGTTGTATTTTATATTCTCTGGGATGGAGGCTGCTGAACTACTATGCCAGCCTTGGGCTACTGGGCCCGCTCTGTCCTCCTGAGTGGCTGAGACATCACTGGCATGACCCTGGGCCCTGCCACATATTTTAATAAGCTATTTCCTGTGTTTCTATCTCACCTTTCTGGCTTCCGCCGGGCACTGTCACCTAATGAGTGCTTAAAAACAGACTCTGCCCTCTGGTGAGGCTCCTCCCGGATGGCCTGTCCACACTGACTCTCTGAACATTGTGTCTGTTCTTTCTGGCTCCAACTTAGAAAACAAATTCCTGTGACCACCTGTAAAATGTCCTACGTACAAGGCTCTCGGGTCTTTTCTAAAATAAGGCTTGCTTACCTACTCACTCGGTGGATATGAGTGTTCGGCCTGCGTGTCTGTACGCATGCCATAACCACGCCCAGTGCTCCCAGAGGCTGGAAGAGGGCGTCAGCCTCTAGAGCCAGTGTTCCCAGTAGCTTTGAGCACCCTGTGGGGGCTAGGAACCAAACCAGGGTCCTCAGGAAGAAGAACAATTGCTTTAAACCGTCGTGCCATCCTCCCTCACCCTGAGCCTACATGTCTTGACCTGTAGTTGCCAAACCACATTCTCAAAAATCTGTAGTTAGAATGTTTACCTGCAATATTTCTTTTTTTTCTTTTTTTTCTTTTTTTGCTTTTTCTCTCTTTTTTAAAAGACTTATCTATTATTATATATAAGTTCACTGTAGCTGACTTCAGACACACCACAAGAGGGCATCAAATCTCATTATGGGTGGTTGTGAGCCACCATGTGGTTGCTGGGATTTGAACTCAGGACCTTCGGAAGAGCAGTCAGTGCCCTTACCCGCTGAGCCATCTCACCAGCCCCCAATATTTATTTCTTAATACAAATTAGCAAACAAAGTTATAGGCCTTATTATGGCATTTTCTTTTTCTTTTTTTTTTTCTTCTAAGATTTATTTTATTTATATTAGTACACTGTACCTGTCTTGAGACACACCAGAAAAGGGCATCAGATCTCATTACAGATGGTTGTGAGCCACCATGTGCTGCTGGGAATTGAACTCAGAACCTCTGGAAGAGCAGTCAGTGATCTTAACCACTGAACCATCTCTCCAGCCCTGGATTTTTGTTTTGTTTGGGTTTTTTACTTCTAAAGTATGTAAGCTTGGACTAATGGACAGTCATGTTTCTTTTCCTTCTAAAATTGTGGGTCTGTCTCCAGATGAAATAAGAAAGTGGGTGGTATAAAGTTCAGTCAACTTGATAGCTGTTTCTGGAAATGAGTCAGACAGAACCGCACCTGAGACTCTGCTCGGGCGCCCCAGGAGGCCCGTGGGAAGGAAAGCGGCTCGGCTTTGAGCCTGCGGAATGTTCCGGGTGACCTGCCACAGTTCTCAGGGAACCCTGTACATTTGCACGATTGTGGGTTGGTTTTGTAGAGTGAGAAATTGCAGTGTGACACTCAGGAGCATGACCCTACACCATGGAGGAATTGGATAGTTGGAGTCCCTTACTCAGTAAGTCTCCAAGTGCAGCAAGGGTCGCCCGGAGGTCAGAATGGCTCATAGGAGCTGACTGTGAGCCAATGGAAGAGAACCCAAATCCTGGCTTTGCACGAAAAGCCAGAAGTTGGAATTCAAACAAGTTGCTTTCTTCATTAGACCCAGGTCACCTCCTAGGTCCCTTCCTGACCTAATACCCCGGGGGCCCTTCATGCTTTTCTACAAAGACAGAAGAGATGGGGTTTACGTTTGAGAGCAGGTAAGTGGGTACCATCATGTCTGATTCTCAGTGCGCTCTCCTGCCTTCTGCTTGTCCCAGGACTACGTGGTGACTGTCACAGAAGAGTTCCTGGAGTTCATTTCTGATGGCGCGCTGGCGATTGAAGTGTGGGGCCACAGGTGTGCTGGGAACGGAAGCCCCATCTGGGAGGTGGACTCCCTCCATGCGAAGACAAGGACATTGCATGACAGGTGTGTTCTTGCTGTGAGCATGAGGCCCAGGAGTCAGGACCAGCTTGTGACCATAAGTGAGATTTCAGGCTTTAAACCCTAGGGGTTAGAACAAGTTGTTCATCCTTTGAGGTCATTTCCTCCTTTTAAAATTAGAATTCAAGGAGGAGCAGGCAAGCATCAAAAAAACACTGTGCAGAGTGAGTCGTGGCAACAGGAAGCTGAAATAAATGTTGTTTATGTAGGGAAAAAAAATCCTTTATTTCACTTTACATCATACACAAAAATTGCTATGAGACAATCATATATTGATTTTTAAAGTTCTTATTACATTATTTATTTGTGTGTGTGTATATATATATATATATATATATATATATATATATATCTTTTGTTTGTTTTTGGTTGGTTGGTTGAGGTTTTTTGTCTTTTTGTTTTGGGGTTTTTTTTTTGTTGTTGTTGTTGTTATTGTCTTTTTGGAGACCTGATTTGGCTATTGTTTGAGCTGGCCTCATTCATGGCAGTCTCCTGCCTCAACCTCCCAAGTTTAAAGTCACAGGTATGAACCAACATGCCCTGAGTTTTTGTCGGCGTGGTTGTTTTAAGCAAGTACTCGAAACCTGATCCATTTAGCCTCAGACTTGGAATCCTCCTGCCTCAGGTAGTGCTAGGATTACTGGCATGCACCATGCTTCCTGCATAAGGGAGAGGTCTTTACAGCTTTGAGATCATCTCAGGTTCTCAGGCCACGATAGCCAGAGTTAGGGAAAACTTCCATGTTGGACTTAGTCTACATTAAATGCACAGTATAAAAATAAACAAGCAACCGCAAGAGGAACTTCCTAATGTCTTTATCCTTTTTATGGCATTTCTAGAGACTGAGCGTAGGTCTTTCCGCATGTGAGGCAAGGGCTCTCCCATCAATCCCCAGCTCCAGCCCTAAAATCGGCAGTTTCATAGAAAGTTGATCATTTGACTCTTCTGTGACCCAGCAATGCACACCTAGGTGCTTACTGGAGAGAGATGAAGATTTAAGTCCACAAGTAGTGTTCATGGCAACTTTACCAGTATACCCAGTGTCCCAGTAAGCCCAGGTATCTTTCAGCAGATGAGTAGGAAAATTACTGGATTATTCATCCAAGAGCACATTAGTCAAATTTTAAAAATAAAAGAATTGGTCCGGTGGTGGTAGTGGTGGTGATGCAGTGCATGACTTTGATCCCAACACTCGGGAGGCAGAGGCAGTAGATCTCTGTGAGTTCAAGGCCAGCCTGGTCTGTAGAATGAGTGCTAGGACAGCCAGGGCTACACAGAGAAACCCTGTCTTAGAAAACCAAGATAGATAGGTGGGTGGGTGGGTGGGTGGGTAGATGGATGGATGGATGAATGGATGGATGGATGAATAGATAGATAGACAGACAGACAGATGTGGGGCCCTGCATAGTGGCTTATGCCTTTATGAGTCACAGCACTCAGGAAACAGGTAGCAGATTATCTGTGAGTTCAAGGCCAGCTAAGGCTATCTAGAGAGACCCTGTCAAAAAAAAAGAAAGAACCATTTATCCATGTGCCACGCGATATAAACCAGACTCAAGAGTCCATACCACATGGTTTTGTTTTTAGGACATTTTAAAACAGGCAGAGCTAACATGAGTTTGCCAAAGCCCCTGGGATTCTACACCCAACCTGTGTCCATCACTGAAATGTAAGGTCTGGTTTGGTTAAACAGCCTAAGAGTCCGTACCACGGGGTCGCGTGAGCGCAGAAGGAGGAGGTAACCACGGTGCCTCCTGCTCAGAACGTGCTCAGTGGTTGGCTTCCTGACTCTTGCCCGGGGTGCCCCTGGATGATGTATTGCTTGCTGGGATGTGGTTTCTGCAGGTGGAATGAAGTGACCCGAAGAATAGAGGTGTGGATCTCCATTCTGGAGCTGAACGAGCTCGGGGATTACGCGGCTGTGGAGCTTCACCAGGCGAAAGATGTCAACACCGGCGGCGTCTTCCAACTCAGACAGGTACGAAGTTCATCCGAGGGTTCCCACTGCTGTGAAGGGGCACCATGACCAAGGCAGCTCCTAGAAAGGCAAACAGTCCATTATCATCATGGTGGTGTGTGGACAGACATGATGCTGGGGAAGCTAAGAGTTCTACGTCCTACATCCTGATCTGAAGGCAGCCAGGAGGGGACTGTCACACTGGCCAGACTTGAACTTATATGTGACCCCCAAAGCCCCGCCTCCACAGTGACACACATCCTCTAACAAGGCCACACCTCCTGATAGTGTCACTTCCCATGGGCTAAACATATTCAAAATACCATGAAGTATTTCTTGGGTTTTTTTTGGTTTGGTTTGGTTTTCTTCTTTACTTTTTTTTTTCTTTAAAGATTTATTTATTTTATGTCTGTGAGCACACTATAGCTGTACAGATGCTTGTGAGCCTTCATGTGGTTGTTGGGAATTGAATTTTTAGGACCTCTGCTCACTCCGCTCGGCCCTGCTCGCTCAGTCCCTACTCACTCCGGCCCAGAGCTTTATTTATTATTATACATATGTACACTGTAGCTGTCTTCTGACACAACAGAAGAGGGTGTCAGATCTCATTACGGGTGGTTGTGAGCCACCATGTGGTTGCTGGGATTTGAACTCAGGACTTTCAGAAGAGTAGTCAGTGCTCTTACACCGAGCCATCTCGCCAGCCCCCTCTTTATTTTATTTTTTATTAGATATTTTCTTTATTTACATTTCAAATGCTATCCACCACGAAGTTTTTTGATGGTTTGTTTTTCATGTCTCTTCTCTACTCCGCTCTTAGAGTTCCTGGGAATACCCTAATTATTTGTCTGTCTGTTCTCAAGCCATTTCCCCTTGTTTCCTTCCCCTGTTCCCATCCCCATTCCTGGCATCTTTACTGCCTTCACCTCTGCAGGGTCACTCCCGTAGAGTGCAGGTCACAGTGAAACCTGTACAGCACTCAGGGACACTGCCACTCATGGTTGAAGCCATCCTATCAGTATCCATTGGCTGCGTGACCGCCAGGTCCACTAAACTGCAGAGAGGGCTGGACAGTTACCAGGTAAGACACGGGTCTGAAGTACTATGTACCGAAGTCTGTCTGGGGTGTAGCTTGCTTCGAGAGTGCTTACCAAGCTGGAATCTATGCCCAGTATTTTAGAAATTGTTATTTTTTTTTTTAATTTAAAAAAGATCAAGGGACTACAGCGATGGCTCATTGGTTAAGAATGCATACAGCTCTTACAGAGGACCCAAACTCAATTCCCAATGCCTATGTTAGACAGCCCATAACCACTGGAAACTCCATCTCCTGTGGGTCTGACACCTTCTGGCCTCCAAGGCTCCTGCATGCACATACATGTACCTACACTCAGACATATATACACACACACACACACACACACATATATATATATATATATATATACATATATATACATACATATATATGTTAAAAATATAATGTATTAATTAAAAATGAATAATTAAACATTTGCAGACAAAGATTGATGTAATTAGAAATCCTATTTGGAAGGACAAGAACCTGGACAGCGCACCTTCCCCCAGGTCTTATCTCCACTGTTGCCTTTCTCTGGATAAAACGCTGTGTTGGACTGATGTGGTTAGTAAGGTTCACGTCTTAGCGCTCTAGTGGTCACCTGCTTTGGGCTGCTTCCCATTTCACACCCTGCCCAGTATATGTGAACGTTACCGCTGCCCCGATCCTCTTGGACTGGTACCAGAACATTGTTCCTAAATATCGTCACGTTAAGCCAATCTTTACGGCTCTCTTTTCATCACTATAAAAACTACGCGCGGGGGCGGGGCTGGAGAGATGGCTCAGCGGTTGAAAGCACCGGCTGCTCTTCCAGAGGTCCTGAGTTCAATTCCCAGCAACCACATGGTGGCTCACAACCATCTGTCATGGGATCCGATGCCCTTTTCTGGTGTGTCTGAAGACAGCTACAGTGGACTCATATACATAAAATAAATAAATCTTAAAAAAAAAAAAAAAACCTATGCACATGATCACTTTGTCCATTAAATCTTCATCCCTAAAGTCCACTGCTCTCATTAAGAAATGAAAAAATGCTGGGTATGGTGGCACGTGCCTGCCATCCCAACACTTGGAACATGGGGGCTTCTTAACTGCAGCTACATAGTTTGGGGCTAGCCTGAGCTACATGAGACACTGGAGGGTGGGTGGTGCAGAAAGCTACTCTGCCCCAGGAGAATAAACGCGAATAGCTGTCTTCCTACTATGGTATGGGATCCAAAGGACTGGGTACAGTCGGACTGGGGTCCCCTCTTGTCACACGTGATAGAGAACATCTCTCTGACTTGCAAGAAAATATCTCCCTCCGTTTTTCTGAGGAGTCTGGGTACCAGCTCGGCCAATCCTGAAAAAATGGTTATCTTCTACTATGGTTTCTTTCTGTTTTTGTGGTGTTGTGGCAGACTTTTCTGAGAGCTGGAGATCATTCAGAGTCCTGGGGCTTTTTTTTAGACTCTGCCCTCCTCCCTTTCTGCCAAACATCTCTGCGGCTCAGGGTCTACATGCGCCCTTCAGATAGAACAAAGGACGAGGAGATGGGGTCTGTGGTCTGGGGCACTTTTCTACCATGCTTGTGTGTTTATAGTAAAGAATTGAATTATGTTTATCCTCGCTCTAGGGCACAGCCAGTCCCTCCCAGAGCCAGTGACTCCTAGAGTGGCCACAGGAGTGGGTAGTTGGGATGAGCACAAGACTCAGAGTCAGGAGACCCAGGTTCTCCATCCACTTCCTGGTTCACTTAAACACTGAATTCTTCCTTGTCTAAAATGATGAAGTGAACTCTTAATTCTTCCTGCAATAAAACTGTGGCTCAATCCACCTCCAGTGTCAGATCAAACATGGAGTTCAGGTAACTTAAGCTTTGACTTCCACCAAGAAAATCATCAGCTATGCTAACCGCTCCCGATTTCGAGAGTTTGATAAGAATTCTTTGCAGTTTTTAAATTTGGTATTATTTCACTTTATGTGTATGGGTGTTCTGATTATGTGTATGTCTGTGCAGCATGGTGTGCCTGGTGCCCGTGGAAGCCAGAAAAAGGTACTTGAATCAGCTAGAACTGGAGTTCTGGGTGTTGGTGAGCCACCATTTGAGTGCTGGAATCAAACCAGGGTCCTCTGGAAGAGCCACCAGTGTTCTTAACCACCGAGCCATGTCTCTAGCCCCTGTTCATAGTTTTTAAAATAGCTTTACCGGTTGAGTTAAAACTGATTTGGGGTGGGGATGGTGGAGGGAGCTGGGCATAGTGGTACACACCTCTGGAAAGAGATGCCTGGTCTACACATTGAATTCCAGGCAAGCTAGGGGGATGTCGTGAGGCCCTGTCTTAAGAAACAAATAACAACAAAAGAACTGATGTTTTGTTTAAAATGTGGATTTGAAAGAATTAACTGTAGCCCGGTGCTTTGGTTCTTAAAAACACCCTTTCCTGGGCTGGACGGTAAGACACATGCTTATGATAAACATGTGTGAGATCCCGCCCTTAGTCCTCGGCACCTCAGGAGAAAAGCTCGTGCTAGTCACAAGAATCCAGCTGTGGTCCTGTTCCTTCCCTTACCATGTTCAAGGTCATATCTAGAGACTGCCATGGGCTCAGTACTTTACGAGCTTGCTTGCTGAAGCCAATACACTGCACAGCGATGTTGTAGCCTGAAAGCTCAGGCTAGGTTTGGGTTGATGAAATTAGCTTTTTAGTCTAAAATGTGATGCTATGTTTTAGTTGTCCATTCTTTGACACAAAGAAAATCAGTTCATGATAAATTCTTTCAGCCTTCAGCTACCTCTTAATACATTCATCTTGCAACTGCTAGTAATAATATAACGGGCTTTAAAAGACATGTATTCTGAAGTGTACATGTGAAAATGACTGTAACTACATTTTAATGACTAGTATTTTCTCATGCCACTAAAAAAGGTTGTTATAAGTTTAAATAAAAGATTTCACTGGGCATAGCAAAGCATTCCTGTTATCCCAGAATTTGGAAGACAGAGGCAAGGGGACCAGTGTAAGTTCAAGGCTAACCTGGTCTACATAGTAAGTTCCAGTCCAACCATGGCTGCATAGTGAGACCCAGTCTCTAATGTGATGATAATAATGATGAAGAGGAAGAGGAGGAGGAAGAGGAGGGAGAAGGAGGAGGAGGAGGAGAAAAGAAGAAGAAGAAGAAGAAGAAGAAGAAGAAGA
>NC_034605.1:49609446-49667443 GCF_900095145.1 Mus pahari | reverse complement strand
AGGAGGAGGAGGAGGAGGAGGAGGGGAGGAGATGGAGGAAGAAGAAGAAGAAGCAATCATCATCATCATCCATTAGTCTCCTTTCTAAGGAAAATTATCTCTACCCAAACTCTTGGTTTCAGCTTGGTTCTTTGTCTTGCCTAATGTTTTTACCAAAATTGTTACTTTGGTTAATTATTGTGGAAGTCAGCCATGCCTTTGGGGCAGTTGTGGTCCAGCCACTGTGGACACTGATAGCCGGTACATTCCAGTGGCTCAGCTGCCCCTGCAGGCACCAGCACAGAACATTGTGTGCCCTTAGTCTCAGGTCCCCAGGCCTTCCTGTGGCAACTTCATCCCTGAGTGATGGACTCCAAGGACTGGCTGCCGGGGATGGAGACTAGAGTCCCAGCTTTTGTCCTAAGTGGCCACCATCTGTGAGAACCTTGGATTCATCGTTTCATCCTGTTGGGTCTCAGTGAGAAGAGAATCTCTAGGTCCTTTGTAGGTTAGTTTTCTGTCTTGCTAAGATCATCCCAAACTTCACCCATGACACCCTGCCTGGAATACATGTCACCCGTGACAGCAGCTCAAGGACTGGCCCAGTGAAGTCACTTTCAATCCTTTTCTAAGAGAATTTTCTTTTAAAATATTTGTTTTCCTTACTTTAAAAAAAAAAAAATAGTTCTTAGGGTGTTAAAATGATTCAATGGGAAAGGCACTTGCTTCCAAAACTCACAACCTTAGTGTGAGCCCCAGAACCCACACTCACAGACAGACACACAGACACAGAGACAGACATACATACAGACACACAGAGAGACAGATAGATAACAGAAGACAGACCGAGAGANAAACAGAAAGACAAACTGACACAGAGACAGACACACAGAGACAGACACACAGAGACAGACCGAGAGATAGACAGAAAGACAGACACAGAGGCAGACACACAGAGACAGACCGAGAGATAGGCAGAAAGACAGACACAGAGACAGACACACAGAGACAGACCAAGAGATAGGCAGAAAGACAGACACAGAGACAGACAGACAGACAGACAGAAGAATTTAATCCTTCCTAATCTTTTGGGATTCAGTGAAATGCTTTATGGTGCTAATGTTGTATGAGGCGTCCATTGTAACATGTTAAATTACTCTCCCGGTGCTGTTTGAGAGAACGAAATGCATGTCCTTTCTGTTTATGTTTTCCCCACCAGAGAGATGAGGAGGATGGCGGTGATATGGATAGTTATCAGGTATTGCCACCGCTGTCAATCCCATGCATGGGGCACAGCTCTCGCTAATCATCAGCCTTCGCAAAGCAGAGGCCAGGGAGGTGGGGACAGGGCCACAGAGTGAGAGCGTGCGGTTTCTCACTTGCTTTTGGTTTGCTTCATATATGATCAAGGACACAACATTGTTCTCCCGATTTTCCTGTTCCAAATCTGTAAGCAGACGCAGCACTGTTCGCTCTGCCGGCTCCAGTGCCCAGCTAGTAAAGCCTTGCCAAGCCAGACTGTATAGCTGTATTAAGATGAATGACCTCAAAAAGCACACTGCTTCCTGTTCACAGCCTTCTGGTCCACTCTTGTCTGTCCTCCATTAAAGTCCACTTTGCCTCTCCCTTCTGGAAGATGAACGTTATTCTGAATGCCATTTGACCTTTAAAAAGCACTTTTATTGGGCACAGACCTTTGTTTTGTTTTATTAACCAGTTTCCTCTCATAGGGTCAAGCTTAGTTCACCATGTTGAGAGTTTAAATAGCAGCTTTCTCTTGTTGGATGTGGAGAAGAGGTGGGTGAGCAGATGTGACATAGATAATATAGCTAGTCAGCCTCAGCTAGCCCGACAACCACGGATGAGGGTGGGGGCGTGGTCAAAGCAGTCAGCTGAGACGAAAGTTTCAGGCATGATTTCCCAGTCTTTATACTGCTTTCCCACTTGGGTGGAAAGAACGGGTTCTTGGTGAGCCTTCCTGTGTGCTGGCTGTGGGGACGCTGCAGGCACGGCTTCTGAGTTCCGTCTGTCTGCTCTTTTGATCAGGATGTCCTCGTTAGAGTTAGGCCCAGGAGCATCAGGGATAGACTGATGGGTTTTCCTTCCCTATTTAAAATTTTACTAAGAAAGGCTGAAAGTGGACAAAACCAGACCTTGTGGGGAGAAGGTCAGCATCCTCTCGGGTCTCAGCTGTGCCACCAACTAACACCTTCCAGCTTTGGGCATGCTTCCTGCTGTGTTCACAGTGGAGTCCAGCAGCCGCTTCTGGGAATCTCTTCAAGCATGGCTTCACGCATGGGAGATGTTTGGTTATCCTTGTGGTGGTGGTTGGCTGTGAAATCTTTGCAGCGAGTTCTGAAGGTTTTTCAGCTGACCTATTCTTTGCCTTTCGGGGGGAAAAAAAATCATGTATTAATAATAAGGCTATTGAAGTGTGAACTCCATAAATGCCTGTCACTCCCTACCATTTGATGTTCTGCGCTTTGGGCTTTGCTTCTGGTATCCTGCTTGAAGTCACACGTCTTTCAGCGAATTGCTACCATACAAGTGCACACCGACATGGCTGTGCATACATATAGCAAAATAAATCATTCTGCAGTGTAAAGATCTTTCTGTGTTAGCATCGTTTGAGCCTGTCTTGTCTGCCAGTGTAACTTCTGAAGATCCAGGGGCTCTGGCTTCTGGGTACCAGCATCCTTGGTCAGCATGGAGCATTGAACCTCTGCTTTCCCACATATCAATTAATCACTGTGACATTCAATAGCCTTTCCTAATGAAAAGTTCCCCAATCTATTTAAATGTCTTCTTTATACAAAGTAAGCCATCGTCTTCATGTTCTATAGAGGGAAAAAAAAATCTTCCCTCTCGTTGTTAGGAAGAAGACTTGAATTGTGTAAGAGAGAGGTGGTCCGATGCACTCATTAAACGACGGGAATACTTAGACGAACAGATCAAAAAAGTCAGCAATAAAAAAGGTATGTGATGGGGGGTCACAAGATGGCTCAGCAGATGGCGGGGCTTGCCACCAAGCCTGGCAACACGAGTTCAATCCCTAGAGCCCACCTGGTAGAAGGAGGGAACCGACTCACAGCCAAATTCAACACACACACAGACACACAAACACACACTCTCACACATCCACTCACACCCACTCATACACAGAGACACACACACATACACACTCAGACATATATACACTCATACACACATATACACATATACATATTCACACACACACACACACACACACACACATATATATATATATATATATATATATATATATATATATACACACACACACACACACACACACACACACACACATATGCACGCACTTCCTGGTCACTGCCCTGGTCTGTGCATTTCTTCTGGCCTCTGCTCCCTGGAGCTGGTGCCCCATCCTGTCTCAGGCTTGATCATTGGAACCTCACTTTCTTCTGGAACATGGTAGACATATAAACCATTCCGGACGTCCCAGAGTGAAAATCTAGCTGTGTTAAATGTGGCAGTTGCCCTTTCTCTTGCTGGCTGTTAGTCATGATCTCCTGTCGCTCTACAGAGAAAACAGAAGACGACATAGAGCGGGAAGCCAGGCTGGTGGAACAGTGGGTGGGGCTAACGGAGGAGAGGAACGCTGTGCTGGTGCCTGCTCCTGGCAGCGGGATCCCTGGGGCACCTGCTGACTGGTAAGGCCGCCCTTCTCTGTGCAGGGCTGGCAGGGTGCTGGGCATTGCCTGTGGCCAGAGCGTGCAGATAGCTTTTCAGGATCAACTAGCTGCAGCTGAGGGAAGGCCCGCCCTTCTCCAGCACTGACTCTTCTCTTTATAACTCCTCTGTCTCGGGAGCTCCTTCCAGAGGCCACCTGACTGGGAGTAAAGTTCCATCTGCATTCCCCTGTTCCTTTGCATGAACAACCTGGATCCTGTCTCCTCCCTCTAGACTGAGAAGGAAGTGTCAGGACATCCCGGAAGAACACAGGAAATGGATCCTATTTGCCCTGGCATGTGCTTAATGTGACCAGTATTAATGCTACAGTGCAATGGTTCTCGTGCTTCCTAATCCTGGGACACTTTAATACAGTTCCTCAGGCTGTGGTGACCCCAACCATAACATCTCATTGCTACTTCATGACTGTAGTTTTGCTACTGTTAAGGATTGTATGGTGGGTATTTTTGGAGATAGAGGTTTGCCATGGGGGTCGAGACCCACAGGTTGAGAACCACTGCTGTAGAGTAACCACTGAAGCATGATAGGATAGGTCAGTGACCTGAGCACCCAGCCAGTACTTGTTCCGCTCCTAAGAAACAGCCTGTTGTCTGTCCTCAAGTCTAGAATGAAACCCATGGCCTGGCTGTAGTGTCCAGCTTCAGCCCTTGTTTGGTTTTAGTGGGTACAGTATTAGGGTCTCGAATATCCCGTGTAGCCTCAAACTTGATAGGTAACCAAGGATGGCCTTAAACCTCTGATCCCCCTGCCTCCACCTCCCAAGGGCTGGAGTTATAGGTATTCACCACCTCTCCCATTTCATACAGCTTTGGAGATTTCAACCAGGGCTCTGTGCATGCTAGGCAAGTCCTCTGCCAACCTAGCCACGGCCTCCTCTGCCAACTCAGCCACGGCCTCTTAGTTGTGTTTCTTAGGCTCCTTTCTGCCTTTAATCCTGATATGTAAGTGGGGCTGTTTGTGTACTGTCATGAGACTTGAGAGAATACATAAAGAGGTTTGTTCACTTGATATAGCGTATATATTATAGTGCATCTACAGTTCCTCTCGTGCATACTTATTTAATGGTAGCTAATTCTCCTTCTCACTGCAGAAACATGTCCTGATCATTTGCCTATGTAATATAGGGATGGCAACCTTATCCCTCACTTGATGCCCTGTCTTTCTGCTGGAGGTGGGCTCTACAAGTTCCCTCTCCCCACTGTCGGGCATTTCATCAAAGGTCCCTCCCTTTGAGTCTTGAGAGTCTCTCACCTCCCGGGTCCCTGGTATATTCTGAAGGATTCTCCTACCTCCTGCCTCCCAAAGTTGCCTGTTTCCATTCTTTCTGCAGGCCCTCAGGGCTTCAGTCCTTTTCCTCCACCCAATACCTGATCATGTCCCCTCTTCCTCTCCCTGTCCCCTTTTCCACACAGGTCCCTCTCTCCCTCTCCCCTTGTGATTGCTTTCTTCTCCCTCCCAAGTGGGATTGAGGTGTCGTCACTTGGGCCCTTTGGCTTGTTAACCTTTTCAAGTCCTGTGGACTTTATTAGTCAATAGAATACATAACACACTCATTCTTATAATTAAACTTTGCTGTTGAATTTAGGGTCCCACCTCCTGGCATGGAAACACACATCCCGGTTCTCTTCCTGGATCTGAATGGTAAGTAGGCAGGCACTCACCCATCCCACGATTGTCGAGCTCAGCTAAGATCATTGTCTCCTCAGACTTGGAGTATTTCGGTGCATAAATTGCTTTGGCAGTTACTGATAAGACAAACTAGGTGGCAGTGTGGCTTCAGTCACATGTATAAGCATGGCACATGGACACTGGAGGAGAGATGCTCACACAAAGCAGCCAGGACTTTGAGAACAAGAACACAAAGCATGTCGTCTGATATATCAGTGACCAATTTAACCTGCAAAAGGATTAGTCCCAGAGACTCTGTGTCATGCTTGACAAGAGCTAAGGGATTGCATGTCTGCCTAGTGCCCTCAGCCTTCAACTCCCAGCAGTTCGGGGACCATAAATGACCATGTTCTCACCTTGAACTGTGGGTACAGCTCAATAATAGACAACTACCCTAAGTTCAGACGACTCTCCACCACCACCCCATACAGTTTTGAGGTCCGGCATCCTCCAAGCTACTTGAGAAGCTAAGACAAAGAAGATAAAAACTTCCAGGCCAGCCAGGGTAACTTAGAGTCTGTCTCACAGTAAAAGTGTCTGTGTTTATGTGTGGGGGTGGGGTCCAGTGTAGCTCAGCAGGTAGAAGCATGTGCACGGGAGCCTGACTCCCTGAGCTTGACCCCAGATGTTGCCTAGTAGGAGACAACTAACTCCCAAGAGCTGCCCATGAACCTGCAAGTAGACAGTAGCCCGCGTGTAAGTAAATAAGCTCTTAAGGGGACAGCTTGGCTTCTGAGCTTGGTTGTGGAGCAGTTGCCTAGTGGGCCCAGCCTCCAAGGCTGAGAAGGGTAACCGTTGCTCTTGAGTGTGGAAGGCGCAGTGGCCTTCAAGGTGTTTTAGAAATGAAGTCCTGTCTGTATGAACTCTTCAGTAGAATTCACAGGCGGGAAAGAAAGGAGGCACAGTAGCGCACACTTTTAATCCCAGCACTCAGGAGGCAGAGGGAGGTGGATCTCTAGCAGTTTGAGGCCGGCCTGGTCTGCACAGAGAATTCCAGGATGGCCAGAGCTGCATAGACCTTGTCACAAAAATAAATGGATGGATAGATGATAGATAAATAGATTGATAGATAGATAGATAGATAGATAGATAGATAGATAGATGCATTTAATATGAGTTTAAGTAGGACAGTAAACTTAATATTTGAAACTAGAAAAAAAAATCTACATGTTTAGGGAACGTATTAGGTAGCTAGAGGGTAATAAGACTACACATGGAACATACTCTATCTTATAGGGAGCTCCCAAGGGAACTTGGTGACTAATGTGGTTGTATTTTAAAACAACTATAGCAATTGGGAATTATTGAGAATCTATTTCAATTTCAGGATATGAAATAAAAGAATAAACAAAACCATGAGTATACTTTATCCACCTTATGTGTATTTCGAGGCTGAGATGTTGCTCAGTGATGGAGTGTCTTTAACCTGCATAAGTTCTTGAATTCTGTCCCTGAACCATCACGTTTTTATAAACTATAAGTGTGTGAAGTAAAGGAGGTGGGGCAGGGGCTAAGAAGAAGAGATCTCAAGGTAGGATGCAGAAGAGAGGGTAATGGACTACATGTCACATGGCGTGTCATGTGACATGACAGCAAGATGCGGGGAGGGGGAAACCAATAAGCAGGCTCACAGGATAAAATGCTGTCATGAAACCGATTAATTTTTAGACTGATTTTTTTTTTCAACTAATAGAAAAGCCAACAAAGTACAAAGTAGAAAAATAAATTTAAGAGGCGTATTTTCCAATGTCACTATTGCTTAAAAGCTGTTTCTTTGCTCTGTTTTCATCCCGTGCCTTGAACCTGGTCAGCGGATGACCTC
This sequence comes from Mus pahari, assembly GCF_900095145.1. NCBI lineage: Eukaryota > Metazoa > Chordata > Mammalia > Rodentia > Muridae > Mus > Mus pahari. Next base: position 49,660,245 of record NC_034605.1, on the reverse strand, counting down.
AGTGCCAATGAGCAGCTGGTGGGTCCCCATGCATCCGGTGTGAACTCCATCCTGCCCAAGGAACATGGCAGTCAGTTTTTCTACCTGCCCATCATGAAGCACAGTGATGATGAGGTAACTTACCCCTGGGGGACTCTCTAGGGGTCTTCACATGAGCGCAGGAACCCCACCTGCCTGATAAACGGCTGTGGTCAGCTCTGAGGGCATTGAACACATATCACCATTCCAAAGAGACAACGGAAGACATCTATTTGACAACAGCAAGGAGGGTTGATTGTCTCTCTCTGGGATGTCCACCTGAGGAGGCTTACTTCTGTCCCCCAACTTTCTGCTACTCCCAGGTTTCAGCCACAGCCTCCTGGGACTCCTCTGTGCACGACTCTCTTCACCTGAATCGGGTCACACCGCAGAATGAAAGGATCTACCTGATTGTGAAGACCACTGTGCAGCTCAGCCACCCGGCCGCCATGGAGTTAGTGTTGAGGAAGCGGATCGCGGCCAATATTTATAACAAGCAGGTAGTGATGGGACTGACTGGCCATAGAGCATCCAAGGGCACACAGTTTGTCTCCTCTGTGTCACGTCAGTGACCATGGTGGCCAGAGGTCGACCGCAGAAGGAAACACTAGCCCCAGACTCTAACCTTATCACATTCACTAGTTAGGATATCCAGTCTTTGGGTCTCAGCAGTTAAGAGCACTCGCTGCACATGTAGAGAATTTGCTTCCCAGCACCCGTGTCAGGTGACTTACATTGGACCATAACTCCAGCTCCAGGGGAACCAACACCCTCTTTTGTCCTCCTCAGGTACCCCACACACATGCACACACTCACAGACAGATACACATACAAATAAAATGGACCTTTTCTTGAAAAAGAACTACAATATTTGCAGGCAGCAGCTATCGCTAACTATGCAGGTAGCAGCTGATGTGGGAGGCCCGGTCATGTCAGTGGCAAGGCACATTCCTGTTGCTTTGCCAAACTCCATGGCAGAGTGGCTGTCTACAACACTGACCCCCCCTGTGTTCCCCAGACTATCCTAGGACAGCTGGCTAAAGTGCCCCTGAGCGCTGGGATTGAAGGTGTGCATCACTACACCAAGCTGGAACAAGATGTTTTAAAAGAGAGGTGTATCACTTTTATATATTTGTTTGCACTTGGGTGCTGTGAGGCCTGTGTGTAGAGGTCAGAGGTCAGTAGGCTCCTCCCACAATGTAGGTCCTGGGGATCAAACTCCTGGTCACCAGGCAGGGAGCTGGCGCCTCCATTCACACAGCCATCTTGCCAACCAGAGTCAGATTTCTAGGCTTGATGTTTGGTTTTTATTTTGTTTGTTTGTTTGTTTTCTGCCCATTTCTTTTTCTTTTCTTACTTTATTCAGTAAGTTACTTGAGACAGGGTCTCATTCAGTAGCGCAGACTGGCTTCAAACCAGTACATTCACTGTGTGACCCAGATGAGCTTTGAAATGGAAAAAGAATCCTCCTGCCTCAGCCCCTCACATACTGGGATTTTTAGATGTGAGCCACCATGCCCAGCTTTTTTAAGTTCAGGGTTTTGTTTTTTTTTTTCTGTTTTGTTGAAAATATCTATTCTATTTGAATAATTTATAATACTTTTCCAGTCTGCAGAATATGAAGTATTCATCTTAGATTTGTCACACAGTTTAACCCAGCTTGCCTTTCCTTTTCTACCAGAGTTTCACTCAGAGTTTGAAGAGACGAATATCACTGATCAATATATGTTATTCCTGCGGCGTGACCTATGAGATAGTGTCCAATATCCCCAAGGTAACACCTGCTGCTGCTTCAGACGACAGTGTGCGAGTGTACGGGGAGCGGTAGCTCCCGGTGCTTTGAGAGCATGTGGAGACACTTCCGGAAACACCATTCACAGAAAAACAGTCGCCTCCTTTCTGTGCCTTAGGCGACCGAGGAGATTGAGGACCGGGAAACCCTGGCCCTCCTGGCAGCACGGAGTGAGAACGAGGGCACTTTGGATGGGGAGACGTACATCGAGAAGTACACGCGGGGCGTGCTGCAGGTGGAGAACATCCTGAGTCTGGAGCGGCTCCGGCAGGTGAGTAGCTGACTGTCTAGTCCTGAGGATGCCGTTGCCAGCTTTTCCTAGCTGTGGGCAGAGATGAAGCAGATCCCTCTCAGAGTTCCTCAGAGAACAAGTGCGTGGGTAGCCATTTCCTTAGTGAAAGGACTCTGATGCGTGTGTGTGTGTGTGTGTGTGTGTGTGTGTGTGTGTGTGGTGGACATGTGGGTGTTTGTACGTTATGTGTTGTATGTATACGGTCTGTGTTGTACATGTGGTGTGGTGTATATGTTGTGCATGTGTATTGAATGTATGTGTATGCCTGTGTATGTTGTATGTATATGTGCTGTGAGTGGGGGGGTGTATGTGTGTGTCTCTATGTGTGTGGTACCTATGTGTGTTTTGTGTGTGATGTATATATGTTGTACATGTGTGTGTAATGTGTTGTATGTGTATAATGTGTGTTGTACATATATGTTGTTTATGTGGTGTGATGTGTGTTGAGTGTATGTGTGTTGTATGTGTTTATGCTTTGAGGTGTGTGGGTGTATGATGTATGGTGTATGTTGTGTTTGTTTCTTTGATAAAGGATCTTGTCCTGGAGACCTGCCTGGATTAGGACTCAATATGTATAGTAGTTTGGTCTCCAACATGTAGCTGTCCTCCTGCCTCTGCTCTCAAGTGCTGGATTATACATCTGTGCTGCCACACTAAGCCCCCAAGTACTATGTTCAAATGCTATAAGTACATTTATTATATGGCTTAATGGTCAAGATTACCCTGGGTGGAAGTTCTCTTGTAACTCCTTTTTCCAAAGAGAAAATCGAGGTCAGGAGAAGTTACCCAGCAAGGCAGTGGTCTAAAGCCCAAGTAGATGGGCTCCAAAGTCCTTATGTTGAGCCACATTTTGTCACTTTATTCTTAATATTTAGGCATTTAAGTTGCCAAAGCAACGTGTGATTTAAAGTGACACATCAGAGTTGGTGGAGTGCTTGCCCGGCATGCTGGTGAACCTGGGTGTGAACTCTACTACCGCATGACCTGGGCATGGTGGTCGTGTACACTTGCAATCCTAGCATGTTCGAGGTGGAGGCAGGAGGCTCAGAAGTTCAGTTATTTTTGGCTACATGAGTCCAGGCCTGACCTAGGCTGCATGAGATCCTCCATAGTAGGAAATATAAATAACAATAATAATAATAATAATAGTAATAATAAATACTGCACTCAGCAGCAGTGCTGAAACAGATGTATAACGTGTACATGATCTTTGGAACTGGAGCTGACCTGACTGTGCTCTGGGTGACAAGGGAGGTACAGTTAGTATTTTTTTTTTTTTCTCTTTCCTTTTTTTAAAAAAGATTTATTTATTTATTTATTTTATGTGACTACACTGTAGCTGTCTTCAGACACACCAGAAGAGGGCATCAGATCCTATTACAGATGGTTGTGAGCCACCATGTGGTTGCTGGGAATTGAACTCAGGACCTCTGGAAGAGCAGCCGGTGCTCTTAACCGCTGAGCCATCTCTCCAGTCCCTTGGTGTTTTTCAAAACAATCTCCTTTTAGTGTAGAACATACTGCAATCAGGACACAAGAAAAACCCAACAGCATCACTTCTTAGGGTGTCTTTGCTTCTTTTTCTGCACACTTGCACCAATTTATAGCGTGATTTCTGCTCAGCAGCTTTTCTGGTTTGTGTTTTGAACTTTTAATGTATTTGAAAGATTAGATTTCTCTTTCTTTCTTTTTTTTTTTTTTGTTTTGTTGTTGTCGTTTTGAACACGTTTGGTCTCAGTAGCAGTCTTAGAAATACTGATTTCTCTGTGTGTAGAGGTGAAGTGGTTTTTACATTTATGTTTCCTGAGTCTTCTAAAGTAAACACGCTGCGTCTGGTTTATAGCCGTAGGAGACAGTCTAGATAGCCGTTATCTCTGCTTTGCTGTGTGTTTACAGGCCGTCACGGTGAAGGAAGCGCTCTCCACCAAAGCGAGACACATTCGGAGGAGCCTCAGTACACCGAACGTTCACAACGTGAGTGCACTCTGCCAGGGTCCGGCTGCTCATGGAACTTACTCCAGGATTTGGGGGTGGAGGACCTGAGACCACGGGAGGTTGGAACTTACATGGTGGGCACAGGGTACACAGTACTAGAGGAGGGGCACCCCAGAGGGCAGAGCCTCTTCTATTGGCAAGGAGACAAGAGCAGATTAGCCTCCCTAATGCTGCGACCCTTTAATACACCTCCTCATGTGGTGCTGACCCTCAAGTGCACAATTCATTTCTGTTGCCACTTCATACCTGTCATTTTGCTACTGTTACGAATCATAGTGTAAATTCCTACTACCCAGGTTATCTGATATGCGGCCCCTGTGAAAGGGTTGTTCAACCTTAAAGGGATTCTATCAAACCCAAGAAAATACCAGTCCCCAGCAACCCCAGGCTGAGAGTCACCATACTGCATTAGTGTGTTAAGTGCTTGCCACACAAGCCTGTGTGTAGATCCCTGGCATTCAGATAAAAGCCCGACGTGGTGGTGTGCACTTGTAAACCCATGACAGGGCTGCAGACACAGGAGGTCTCTGGAGTGTGCAGGCCAGCCAGACTAGCCACAGTGGTGCGTTGTGAGTTCAAGGACCCTGTGTCAGAAAAGTAAGGTGGAAAGCAAGAGAAGTCACCTGAGGTCAACCTCCGCCCTCTACGTGAGTGAGCAAAGGCACACACGCACTTGTACACTCACTGCACTATACTGACAACATGGAATAGGCAGCGAGAGATTCTTGAGTTATAAACTGAAAGCATTCTCCCAGGCTGAGGGTGTAGGTCAGTGGTAAAATACTTGCCTATCGCCGGCATGCCCGGCCGCCATCCTCGGGACTACAGAGGAAGAAAAGAAGAGAATCCTGCACACTTGTGTGTGCAAACACATGCACACCATTTTGTCTTCTTGGGTGTCTTTTTCTGTTTTGAAATAGGGTCCCATTATGTAGCCCTGGATAGTCTCAAATACACAGAGATCACAAGACTTTACCACCTAAGTACTGGGACTTGGGGTGTGCACCACTGTGCCTAGCTAATTGAAAAAATTTTAAAAGTCACTCTACCAATTAACTTATTTATCAAGGAAGACCTCATAATACAGCTTAAACATACATAGAAGTAACTGATAATAAAAATATATATACATAACCAACAGTTGCAGAATATAAAGTGATATTTAAATGGAAATCATTAGCTCTAAAATGCCTACTTCACTACATCCCAGTGAGAATTCTTGACAGTACAAGAAATGAAAAAGCAAGAATATTATTAAGGAACATAAAAACACTGCACTAAATCTTTCCCAGGCCTGCTGCTTAGTGCCGGTCTGGGGACAGAAAGTGCTATACTAGAGCAGAGGAAATCCAGACAGGTCGTTTCCATCTGCCTGGGGCCTGTCTCTACAACTCTGCCACATTCCCCGAGAATGGAGACAGTTTTGAAGATGCTGAAGCTAGGGGTGGGAACTAAGAACAGAAGATGTGTCTGGTCCAGCAACTCCAATGCTAACTCCACTTCCCACGGGAGTATGGGATTATAGTGTAGCAGGCTTCAGAGGTCGAATAACACAGGTTATCAGTCCAGCGGGGAATGTTTTTCTTGGTGTTCTGGACTCTGCTCCAGAAGATGGCTGTGTCTCTGCATTACGTTTGTCCTCATTAAAGATAAGAAAGAAAGAAAGAAAGAAAGAAAGAAAGAAAGAAAGAAAGAAAGAAAGAAAGAAAGAAAGAAAGAAAGAAAGAGATGGCTCTGGCTGCCCTTCCAGAGGACCTGGGATCAGTTCCCAGCAACCACATGGCAGCTCACAACTGTCTATAACTCCAGTTCCAGGGGATCTGGCACTTTCTCAGAGACATACATGCACCAGTGTGCATAAAATAAAAATAAATAAATTATTTTAAAAAATAACTGTGTAAAGGGCTTGTGAGATGGCTCAACAGGAAAAAGCACGTGCTGGCTAACAACCTGAGATCAATAAATACCAACTCCTACAAGTTGTCCTCTGGTCACACACACACACACAGACACACACACACAAAGGCACACACTTTGCATAATAAAATGTAGTGAAAACGTTCAGAAATGTATAAAATTTATATTAAGAAGAAAAGTTTAAAAAATAGATCTGGGTACAGCGGTACACACTGTAATCACAGCACTCAGTGGGCTAAGTCAGGCCAGCCAGGACTGTGTAGAAGTCTAAAATAAAAAAGGAAGAAGTATCCTGATCAACGGTTCGACATTTATTTGATGTACATGTAGCCCTGAACCAAAGCATAAAATAAAAGACACTTGTAAAGCTATTGTTTTCAAGGGCTGAGTATGTATTAGATCAAGGCTCTAGCTTTAGATAACATTCAAAGGGAATGCCTCCCCCACTAAGAGAAATGCTAAGCTGGGTGGTGGTGGCACACACCTTTAATCCCAGCACTTGGGAGGCAGGTGGATCTCTGTGAGTCTGAGGCCAGCCTGGTCTACAGAGCAAGTTCCAGAAGAGCCAGGGCTACACAGAGAAACCCTATCTTGAGAAACCAAAAAGAAAAAGAAAGGAAAGGAAAGGAAAAAAGAAAGAAAAGAAATAATAAATGAGATTCAGTTAAGCAGTGTCCCAAATATGGAAAACTTTACAGGAAAAATGTCACCAAAGAGAAGCAACTAACATAGAGTCTAGGAAATAAACTGTGAAACGCAAGAACAGGGCTGGAGAGATGGCTCCGTGGTTAAGAGCACTGACTGCGACTCTAGAGGATCTAAGTTCAATTCCCAGCAACCACATGGTGGCTCACAACCATCTGTCATGGGATCCGAAGGCCTCTTCTGGTGTGTCTGAAGACAGCTACAGTGTACTCATAGACATAAGATAAATACATACTTCTTTAAAAAATAAAGAAAGCACAAACTCAATTTTTTTTCTTGATAGGACTTTTTAAGATTGTCCTAAACTCTTCATGTGTTTTTTAAGGCAGGAGGATAGCAGCTAAGGCCAGCCCAGTCTACCTTAGTGAGGGGCTGTCCCATAAAACAAAAGCAGAACAGAAAAAGAAAGTAACTGAGCCCAGGGCGTGAGGACGCAGCCTCCGTGGACAGAGGTGGCAGGGGATCTGTCTCAACATGCTGTCTTGGGTTTCTAGTCAGTCTCACCAAGTAACCGAGAGAGGGTGACCTCAAATTCATAATCCTCCTGCCTCAGCCTCCCTAAGAACGAGGATCATAGATATATACCCACACTGATTTCATCATACTGAAAACACAAGTTAACAAGACAGATAACAAGACGGATCGGCTGATAAGGGCACTCGCTGCCAAGTCTCGTGACTCAGGATCAGTCCCAGGACCCAGAGGGTGGAAGGAGAAAACTCATCCCTGAATTATCTTCTCTGGCTTGTGCATGCGTGCCATGGTATACACAGACACACAGAGACACACACACACTCACACAAATGTCAAATAAAAAAATCACTTTCAAATATTAGAAGCAGCCTTGATAGCCATCTGTAGAAAAATGGAACCAGAATCATTACACTATAAAACACCATGAATAATAAATAACACAGCACCTACAACACGTAAAATAGGCAAATTGGTACTGTTTAGTATTTATCAGCATATGTCCTCGTGTAATTATAGAGATGCATGTGAAAGAAATAAGCCCCAGTTTGAGAGCAGTCGTGGTGCCTCGTGAGAGAAAGCAGGAGCAATATATTTATAAAATAAAAAGGAAATTGATAGGTGTATGTGGTGCACGCCTGTGCAGGAGGCAGAGGCAGCACTCGGGAGGCAGAGGCAGCACTCGGGAGGCAGAGGCAGCACTCGGGAGGCAGAGGCAGCACTCGGGAGGCAGAGGCAGGAAGACTGCAAGTCCAAGGCTAGCAAGGGCTAGGGTGAAACCTGTCTCAAAAGAACCAGATGATCATTAAATACGTGAGACATGTTGGTAAAATGTTCATCTCTCACAGGTCTCCTCTAGCCGGCCAGATCTCTCTGGCTTCGATGAAGACGATAAGGTATGTGTATAATGCATATTGACACCAAAGTTATTGAGAAGATACTGTGTGTTCAGGTGTGTGTATGTGTGTATGTGTGTTAAAGGTTTTATTTTATGCATGTGTTTATCTCTGTGTATGTCTGTGCAGTGCTTTCATGCAGTGCCCACAGAGGGCGGAAGAGGACCTTGGAGCCCCTAGAGTGGGGGTGACAGATGGTTGAGAGTCTATTTGTGGGTACAGAGAACAAAACCCAGGTCCCACATTTAACCACTGAGCCATCCCTCCAACCCCTGTGCTTACAGTCTTTGTTGACATACTTGAGAAACTTAAACTTTAGTCCTTAAAGTCAGCACCAACCCCTAAGAAAGTGAATGAGTTCCTACAAGAGTTTGCCCTGTTAGAGCCAGTGTCTGTGGCTAGTCATAGTTCATAATCTCAGGCGTATGTCAAATAAGCATACCCTCTAGCTTGCTGTAGACAGCCCCAACTTGTTCTGTTTTCAGGGAGGATTATGACTAGAAAGGTCATCTTCATTAAAACTGTTTTAGTCTGGTCTTCAGTTAACCAGTCACGGCACAATGTGTCAGATTAATGCAAGCGACTGCCATAGGGAGGGAGGGAGGGAGGGAGGGAGATGGATGGGAATACTTGGGATTTCAAAGCTGGTCTCCCAGAGGGCACAGTGGCTACTCCTTTAATCCCGGCCCTTGGCAGGCAGAAGGGAGCAGAGGTAGGCAGATCTCTACATAGTGAGAGCCTATCTCCTAAAAACAAAACAAAATGAAATTTCATTACTGTGTAGAATTTTATTAAATCTTAAAATAGAATAAAGTGCTGACATTTTTTCGCTCTGGTTTTAGTGGTATTTGTTTTAGATCATGGTATAATCATCATTAGATACGTTTGAGATGTTTTGCAAGTAAAAGTAGTTTTAAGGGGGGGGGCACATATGCTGCCTTAAAAAACAATTACAGGGAGGGGGCAGTGAGCAGGATGAAAAGTGAACAAGTGAAAATAAAGAAATAAAATATATTTAATATGTTATGTTAATCTATTTAGTAATCTGTATTTAATGTATTAATTTTATAACATATAAATATAGATTTATTTATATATATAAGAGTTGGGTATAGTGGCACATGCCTTTAATCCCAGCGCTTGGGAGGCAAAGGCATATGGGTCACTGAGTTTGAGGCCAGAAAGGACTACACAGCCAGATTCTGTCTCAAAAAAGAAGGAGGGGAGAGAAAGGGGAGGGAAGTGAGAAGAAATTGAAACCCAGGCTTCTTTTCACATTTCTTTTTAGAGTGACTTCATCGAAGTTGACCTCTATTTTTACTTTCAGGGCTGGCCTGAGAACCAGTTAGACATGTCTGACTACAGCTCCAGCTACCAAGACGTCGCGTGCTATGGGACTTTACCCAGGGACTCGCCTCGCAGGAGCAGGGAAGGTAGTGGTGACAAGACCGCTTTTGTGGTGTTCCGTTTTAGCTGGGCTGTGCAGCCAAATTCCACTTACGCGGATGCTCAAAAACTGTCTCCTTAACCCACGTTCACTCACTGGATCTATTTTTGCTGGGTGTCCAACATATAAAAATAATAGTTTTGTGTGTATGTGTGTGTGTGTGTGTGTGTGTGTGTGTGTGTGGTGCTGGGGATCAAAGTGTGACCCTCAGGTATGTGCAGCATGATACTTTCTGGATGGGATTTGAAATTCTCCGGCTCACTATTCAGTTTGTCGTGTTCTGACCTTGTTCTGAGACATACGTGATTCTCATTCAATTTTCTTAACCAGAGGAGTATTTAACCTATCTCATCTTTTTTTTTTTTTTTACACTCAAATGTTTGAAGGAAACTTGAGTCCAACACCTGTCACAGGGTCATGAATGAAAGCAGAAATGAATTAGATCAGGGGCATCATTATTATGTAAACACACAGTCTCCCCGTGCAGTAGAGAGACCCACAGTCGATAGAAACAGGAATCAATGAATAGCTTCTGTCTTACGCTTTACCAAGAATCAAGACTCAGTTAGCAAGAACTGAGAAGAGAACAGAAGGAGACAGAGGCCAAACAAGGCATGAGATCAGTATAGTCTTACATAGCCACATAGCCCAAGGAAAAGGGGACCGAAGATAAAATGTACATAATATTCATTCGCTGAATATATCTCGTGAGCTTCCATTTGCCTTTAAAATAGAACCATGGGAGCTGGGCGTGGTGGCGCATGCCTTTAATCCAGACAGTTGGGCTGATCTCACAGTTTGAGCCCAGCCTGGACTACAGGACTACACAGAAAAGCCCTGTCTTGAAGGAGGATGGTTGGAAATATACATACATCATTGTGTGTGTGTGTGTGTGTGTGTGTGTGTGTGTGTGTGTACACAGAAATATATATATTCCACAATGGAAATAATATATAGCAAATACAACATTCAGTGATAAATGTCAGAATATACACGAAGATTATAAAGATCTTAGGAATTCAGAGGTGGAAAGTCAGTGTGAGCTGGAATTCGTCTGATGAGAGGAGCTTTAGCTGGATCTTGCAAAGAGTGGAGGGGCTGGGGAGGCAGCTTGGTGGTTAGAGCACAGGCGCTATCGCAGAAGACCCAGGTTTGATTCCCAGCACCAACGTGGCTCCTTAAAACCATTTAAAACTCCAATCCCCAGGGATCTGACACCCTTTTCTGACCTCCCTGGGCATCAGACATGCATATTGTACATGGACATACATGCAGATAAAAGCACCCATGTGCGTAAAATAGATAAATCCGAATTTTTTTTAGAAAGGAGGTTTGGTTTCTTATTGCTGATTATTTCTCACCCCGCGGCCCTTTAATACTTCTTAATGTCTATAGGTTTTATTGACTATTTTATTATTGCATTTATTTCACTTATATTGCGTAAGTGTGAGGGAGTTGGGGGGGTGTATGTCACAGCACACATGTAGAGGTTGTAGGACAATTTGGGGGAGTCAGTTCTCTCTTTCCACCATGTGGATTAAAATCCACTCAGGTTGTCAGGTTTGGTAGCCTACCTCCTTAGCCGTCTCTCTAACCTGATTACTCCCTCGTCCCTCAGCTGATGGGAGGCTGAACTAAATGCTCGCATACGCACACTGGTTTTGCTGTTGTATCTGATAGCACCATGGCTGGGGGGTGCTTACTTCCCATCGCTAGGACAAACTGCCTGAGAAAAACGCACTTGAGAAAGGTTTGTTTGGACTCGTGACTTCAAAGGTTTTGATCAAGGGGTCAGCTTGCTTCATGCTTTGGAGCAGAGGCATAGCGGAACATCAGAGCGGTAAGGGTGACGGTGAATGCGTCACACCTCAAGAAAGAAGGGAGGGGGCTGGAGAGATGGTTCAGCTGTTAAATATAAGAAAGAAGGGAGAAAGGAGAATATCTGGACAAAAGCTCACCATTCAGAGGCATACTTCTAGTGACCCTGCTTCCTCCAGCTCAGCCCAGTCAGCCGTGAATTCATCAACATCTGTCTGTGCTGATGAGGCCAGCCCCCTCGTGATGCGATCAGTATAAAGTGGAATTGAGCTGGGGACCAAGCCTAGGTGATGGCTTGGCTCCCTGTGTGCCTGCGACTATGGTCCGCTATCTGAAAACTCACGCCCTCTTTGTATTCCCCAGGTTGTCCATCAGAGAATCCTCATGCCTTAACAATCAGCCCTTTTAAAGCGTTCTCTCCTCAGCCACCAAAGTTCTTCAAACCCCTCATGCCTGTAAAAGAGGAGCATAAGAAAAGGATGGCCCTGGAAGCCAGACCTCTCCTAAGCCAAGAGGTAAATGCTTGACTTCTCTCTACTGTGTGGGACTGCTTGGAGTGATGCAGTCTTCAGAGAGCAGTGGTTTGCAGTCGCGTGTTGGATGCTGCATGGGATCATGCATGCGTTAAATCATCGCTCTGTGAAGCCCCTTTTCGGAAGCCTTTCTCTCAAGCGTGCAGGGCTGCAGCAGGAGGTTTTGATTATTGTTGCCACGGTTGGCTTCTCTGTAGCAATGACGTTTTGGTCTTTTGTATCCTTCCAGAGAAAAGGAGGTGCCCGATAGGCATTTTGAAACTGTAACAGACCTTTATGTGTCCCCTTGTTGATAAAACTAACGTCTTGCCTTGCCAGAGTATGTGCACACCAGTCAGATTTTACCTGTAGTTTAACTCTGACCTGTAACATTGGCTGCTGTGTCTCTCACATGTAATAAAAGTGTTGTTGTTGCTCTTTCTAACATGCATGTACTTGGTAGACATGTTGGCCGTGACCATCTCCTGTGTGTGATGCATCTGTGTGTCTTAACCTTTGCAGAGCATGCCTCCATCCCAGGCACATAACCCTGGCTGCATTGTAACCCCAGGAAGCAATGGCAGCAGCATGCCAGTAGAACCCAGTAGCAAACCCGAGAAGAAGATTGTAAGTTCTGGAATGTTTCTATCATATCACCTGGTGGTGGGTCGGAAGCCCTTTCCCAACCCGCCTTCCAAATGCTTTCAAGAAATTAAGACATGTGCTGAGTCCTGACTTTACAAATGAAGTGTGGCTCTTGGTAATACCGTATTTTTGCATGAATGCAACCTTGAACTGTGATTTTTTTTCACTCATTTTCTCTCTCTTTCTCTCTCTCTGAGTGTTCTATTTTATTTAACTCATTTCCACATCATCTTAAGTTTCATAGCTAGTGGGGGGAAGCACCTTTGATGGCTCTGGTCATTATAAAGAAAAGTGTAACAGCAAGATCAGTTTAACTAATACCAAAATCTCTCTAATGCGTCTATACACATTGCCCAGATTCTGAAGTTAATCTACCTAGAGGAATTGCATTTACTTGGCGTAAGTAATCCCGCATTTAGTTGTGGGTGTGTTTGAAAGCTTTCTTGTGTGGCTGCTACCAAGCTATCTGTGTAGTTTGTAGCTGCTCTGCCCCGGTCATCCTCCTTCCTCATCTCCATCCCTCAGGCACCAGCAGCTTCTGTTTACCTACCTGACAAAACACGTTCCAACCTGGTTGTTCTTAGCCTGGCTTTTAGAGTGGCGAATCTGTGTTACTCAGCACAAGTAAGATAGACCTCTGCCTGCAAAACCTTAGTCTCCAGCATGGTTCCAAAGCTGCACGTTCCAGGTGCTGCTGGGGGGGGGTGGGGGAGGGGAGCTGGGCGGCACATATGTGAGATCAAAAGTTCAAGACCAGCCTGGGCTGTAGAGTGAACAGTCTCCAAATAGATGAACAAAATGAAACAAAACATCTGAAATGCCAATTTTCAAACACCATGGTCCCTGGTTACTTTTCATTATAAGATATACCTCAATTTAAAACCTTTTAAAAAAAAAAAAAAAACTGTAGGTTTGGAAGTCTGGGAAGAATCGTGTGATGTGATTTCATGGTTTTCATTCTCCTGTGCCTTCCTAGGCTTGAGGAGGGGGAAACCCAGCCTGGGCAAGAGGAGGCTGCTGCCTATGACCCGCTGCCTTGAGCAGTGTGGGGAGTCTCGTTCCCAGCCCAACAGTGTCAGGCCCATTCCCAGGGTCAGGCCCACTCACGGTGCATCAGTGTGAGACCCTTAGCTGTGCCCCGCACTGTGCAGACACTAACCGCATCTTCAGTTGATGCTGCAGCGGGCCGCTCATCTGCATTCAGCTGATGCTGCAGCGGGCTGCTCATCTGCATTCAGAGAGGCAGCTAGATCATGAAGCAGTGACTACATTCCTAACAGAGGGGCGGCAGAGCGGGCATTCCCTTCCTTAGCCACTCCTGTTCCTACGTTCTGTTGGCCTGCTCTAGTGCCTCATGGGGAAGAGGGTACCATGCCAGAGGCTGTTCCTTCACCTGCGTGGATGTTAAAGAGCCATCCCCGCTTAACCTCACCATCCTCTCTCTGAGTGTAGAAAATCACTGGGTGCACTAAAAGGGCCGTGCCTTTACCCCTCAGGATGTGTGACTGATAGAGCCATTTCTTTTGCTCCAATACCCTCCAGAAGCTGCCAGGAGCATCTTCTAGTGCTCTCCAGCACACCGATGTGCAGGTCACACAGTTTGCCCCACGGTTACTCTCTTGCCTTTCCTTTAAAGAGCTTAGCACGAAGCCCATCTCAGCAGGCAGAGTAGAGGACCGCACCAGATTCTTTTGACCCAAGACATCTCAAGCAGTACTTGGGCACTATGAGACCAAATGCATCCTCTGCCACTGCTGAGCAGGGTTGAATGGTATCTTTTTGTTGAGGGAACCTGACTTGAGAAGGCTGCCTCTGCTGGCCTTCGAGGCACAACTGCTGCGCATGCCTACTGCGCATGCGCACTGCGCCTGGGGCTGGTGCACTGTGTTCTTTTTGGCAGTTCTTCTGGAATGTTTTTGTATTCTAAGTGGCTCGCTTGTTTGAACTGAGGCTTTTATTTTCTTGGGGAAGCTTTCATTTTATTTCCCCTCTCATAAATTAACATGAGCTATTCCCTTCCTTTTTGTCGTGTTGTTTTATTTTGTTCTTTTGTTTTCTGAGACAGAGTCTCAGTATGGAGCCCAGAATGGCCTTTAACTTGCAATCCTCCTGCCTCGGCCACTTGAGTACAGGATGGCAGGCTTATGCCACCAAACTTGACTATGTCTGACTCTTGTAGCTTGTGTCTGATCACTTAAAACGATATACAGGCATATGCCTTATCCTGTATAAATAAGATTAAACCAAACCAAACCAAAACAAAACGGCATCTTTTCCCCAGTCTTTTCTTTTTATCCCACACTGCAGTACAGGGTTTTGGACCCAGGACTTCTGCCAGGCAAGCTCTCTGTCCCTGAGCCATATCCTTAATGCTTTTTTTTTTTTTTTTTTTTAATTGTTTTGAAACAAATTCTTGCTAAGTTTCCCAGGCTGTCTCACTGTGTAGCCCAGGCAGACCCCAGATTTACAGTTCTCTTGCCACAGCCTCCCAAGTAGTAGGGGTATCACATGGGCACCACTACGAGAAGCTGTGAGCTTGTCTTTCCTTAAGCCATGAGGCCTAGGGAATAAGAATAAGAAAGTCAACCTTTTCCCCTGTACCCACGATTCCTATCTCTGGTCTCGCATAGGCAGCATGGCTTTCCCCTCTTCTTTCACTGAAGAAACAAAGGTCTGGGATGATTGAGCAGTTTGCCCCAAGTCCTGGTTACTGGAAGCATAAGACAGAGGTCCCCCCGCTCTGCCTCAGAGCCCCGGGGAAAATGCATAGCCGTGCTGGGAGCCATTTCTGGTAACCCTCCACAAGCTGACTATAGTGGCCACAGAAATTACATTCCCTGTGGGATGCTGCCTACCAAGAGTCACTGATTTAAGGATGGGCTTTGGTCCCTCTCTTTAAAAAAAATCAAAGTGTTTTGTCTATGGATAACTATCACCTTCATAAGTTAAATGAGGCAAAAATAAATAAATGCGCAAAGAAGGGAGCTTCAGAGAAGCCAAGAGTTTGACCCCGTGTTCTACCTTTGGGTCAGGTTGTAAGGGTTGTAACTTTTTTGGCTCTTAAGCCGTCTGTAGGAAGGGATTCAGTTCAGTGTCCTTTAATATTTGCTGTTAAATGAGCACACTTTGCTATATGCTATTTAACTAAAGTCCCCACACTGTGCACTGTGAGCCAGAAACCTTTTTTTTTTCCTCCTTGAAAGTGTTTCTCAAGCAAACTTTTAGTCTCCTTTTAAATGTTAGAAAACATTGAATACTTACTGAGGATTTTGGTTTTATTTCCTGGCATAAGTTGTCCTTATCCGGTTAGCCTGATTCCTATCTATCTATCTATCTATCTATCTATCTATCTATCTATCTATCTCCTAGAGTTCATGGATGCTTCAGGTTTCCCAGGTCATTCTCAGCCTTTAGGAATAATTTTTACTTCCCAAGTTTGCTACATTCCTATCCATTTCTACACATTAAACTAATGGTCACTTATGTCATCTGGCAAACAATATTTTAGAAAGATGCAAGTCCCCAGAACCTTAATCCTCATTTGCAAAATTGCTTTTTCTTGTACAACAAAAAAATTTTTTTAGTGACCAATTATATTGGGTATTCTTGGGCTTGGAAAATTACAGTATTTTTTTAAGCTTAAATTTAAAAAGAGGAGTAGTAAAACTTGAAATTCAACTTTCAGTCTAAGTATAATGAATACAAAAATCTAAAAACATGGGAAAGAGTGGGTGATTGTGATGATCTGTCCAGCCTCTGGTTTTTTGGTTGTTGTTTTGTTTTGTTTTTGTTTTTTATCAACATCACAGCCCAGAGGAAGAATATGTCATCCCATATACATGGCTTTTTTTTTGGTTTTGCTTGCTTTATGTCTTCATAATGTTAGTGAGCAAACTCAGTGCCTTGCATGTGCTGACGACTCCTTTACCAAGAGAGCTACACTCCTCCCAGCCTGTACTGGTCACTTTTCTGTTGCTATGATAAAAAACCAAGACCAAGGGAACTTATAAAAGAAAGTGTTTACTTGGTCTTACAGATTTAGAGAGTTAGGATCCATACCAGCAAGACCAGACTGATGGGCAGGAAGAGCTGAGAGCTTACATCCCAGACCCCAGGCATGAGGTAGAGAGAACTAGCTTCAGATGTCATGAGTTTTTTGAAACCTCGGCATTGGCCCCTGGAGACATACCTACCTCCTCCACAAAGCCACACCCCCAGTCCTTCCCACACAGTCTCACCAATTGAGGACCAGGTGTTCAGTCAAATGAACCTGTGGGGACCGTTGTCACTCAAACTACAACATGGCTGTTTTCAAACTACAAAGTCATTCAAACTACAACCACCGGTTTTTAAAATACAAATGTATGACATTGATTTAGTTGTGTGTGCAAGCCTGTGTGTGGTGTGCACATGCCACAGCACGTGTGTGGAGATGAGAGGACAACCTGCAGGGATTAGTTCTTTCTCCACCTTGTGCAACCCAGGGATTGAACTTAGGTCCTCAGGCTTGGCAGCAAGCACCTTTACCCACTTAGCCAAATCACTGGCCCTACTTTGAAAGAAAGAAAAACAGACTGGAAGGAAGGAAGGAAGGAAGGAAGGAAGGAAGGAAGGAAGGAAGGAAGGAAGATAGGAAGTAGGGAAGGAAGTTACCTAATTTTAAAAGCATCTAACAATTGGGATACAAGGGCAATAGCTGAGTCTGATGGCACATACCTTTAATCTCTTCCTTGGGGAAGTAGAGTCAGGCTGATCTCCACGAGTTCAAGACCAACCTGGTCTATGTAGCAATTTCAGGCCAGCCAGGGCTAGGGCTAGACAGTCAAACTTGTCTCAAAAGAAAACAAACAAAAAAAGATACAAGGGCAAAATGATTGAAATTAACAAAAAATTTTGTTTTGTTAATTTCAAAAACTTTTATCATGTGGTATTTGATACTTATCTTTAAGACTGGTAATTTTTTCAAGTAATTTATACTCATTTTTATTGTTTGTTTTTGTTTTTTCTTTTTTTAAATTTTAAATTCCTTTTTTAAATTTTTTTTTAAGATTTATTTATTTATTATATGTAAGTACACTGTAGCTGTCTTCAGACACTTCAGAAGAGGGCGTCAGATCTTGTTATGGGTGGTTGTGAGCCACCATGTGGTTGCTGAGATTTGAACTCCGGACCTTCGGAAGAGCAGTCGGGTGCTCTTACCCACTGAGCCATCTCACCAGCCCTTGTTTTTTCGAGACAGGGTTTCTCTCTGTAGCCCTGGCTGTCCTGGAACTCACTCTGTAGACCAGGCTGGCCTCGAACTCAGAAATCCGCCTGCCTCTGCCTCCCAAGTGCTGTGATTAAAGGCGTGCGCCACCACCGCCTGGCTTACGCTCACTTTTCCTTTCTTTGGAAGGGTCTTAAGATTAAACTGAGGGCCTTGTGTGCTCTAAGCATGTGTCACTGAGTGCACCTCCTACTAAATGCTTTAAGCCTTAAAAATTGATTTGCAAGTTGAAGCAGCAATAGAGAGTATTAATTTTTGTTTTTGAACCAGAGTTTCATGTAGTCCAGGCTGGTCTCGAACTCACGATGTAGCCCAGGCTGATTTCAGATTCCCTGTCTAACTGAGGATGACCTTTTACCCCTGATCTTCTAACCTCCAGGCCTCTGAGTGCTCCGTAGGTATGTGCCACCTTTATGCAGGTCAGGCTTTAAGCCTGATTTATGCAATGCTGGAGATCTATGCTCGGCCCCACTCTATCAACTGAGCTCTCTCCCCAGCCCTATTAAACTATTTCTGAGGTATTTAAGTCTTGTAAAATTATGAGATACAAAAGAAAACATTATTATAAAATCCAACAGATGAAGTTTGTATTTATTTATGAATAGCTGTCTGCCACATTTTTTGCTACCTCCCCTTTTCCTTCTCTAAATAATAGATCCACCACCTATGCATTCTTAATGAGGGAGGTGGACGTTTGGGTTCTAGCTCTCTACAGTTATCTAGTTGTTAAGGTTGCGGTGACTTTTTGAGGAAATAGGGCTATTTTTGAGGTTTCTAAGTTAGAGTTCAGGACTGTCCTTAGAACAAGGTCTCAAAGGCGTTAAGGGAAAAACCATGAAGCCATGTTCCTTATCACTCAGCGTCAGTATTCCCAACCCTCAGGACAAAGGCAGACATTCAGAAAGAGCTTGTTGGTTAGTCCTTAAATAAAAATCATGTCTTAATTTTTGCATGATGGGCGGGGTTGCTCACACCTGTAATCTTGGCATTCAGGAGGCTAAGGCAAGAGGACTGCAGCAGTGCCAAAGCCAGGGGTGGGCTACATAGTGATGTCTAGGACTGGAGAGATGGCTCAGCGGTTAAGAGCACTGACTACTCTTGTAAAGGTCTTGAGTTCAAATCCCAGCAACCACATGATGGCTCACAACCATCCATAATGAGATCTGATACCCTCTTCTGGAGTGTCTGAAGACAGCTACAGTGTACTTACATATAATAATAAATAAATCTTAAAAAAAAAAAAAGAATAGTGATTTCTAGGTCAGTCTGGCAAGAAAGTAAGACCTAGTTTCAAAAAAACTAAGTGTATGTACATTTTTTAAATAAAAGTGATATCTGTTGGATTTGGGGGTATGTAGGAGATTAGTTTAAAATTATTTTTAAAAGTGTCAGTTATTTTTCTACCTCATATACAAAAGTACCAGGCTGGCACGGAGGCTCAACAAGTGAGGTTCAGGCTGTCAAGGCTGACAGCATGAGTTTGATCCCTGTGACTCACTGCAGAAGAGAAAACCAACTTCCTCAAGTTGTCCTTTGACCTCCATACATGTGCTGAGACATACAAGTGCAAGCATACTGTCTACATACATACATGCATGCATAAATACATACATACATGCATGCATAAATATATCCATAGATATATAAATCAGTTAATAAATGATGCTTTTTAAAATATCATTAACAATAGCTGTAAAATACCGGGCTGGAGAGACGGTTCAGTAGTTCAGAACACTTGTGGCTGTTCTGGGAGACCCAAGTTCAGTTCCCGTATGGAGGCTCACACCCATCCATGACCCCAGTCCCAGGGCAATCAGCGTCTCTTCTGGCCTCCCCAGGCAGCAAGCACTCACAAGGTATACAGACATACTTGCAGGCGTACATACACTCATACAATGTGAAATCAATAGATTTAAACAAACAAATTTTAAATATTTATAAAAAGCATTTTTAAAACCAAATAAATGTATCACTCGCTGGTAGAGACTGAGTTGATACTTTCGAATTTACCCCAGTCTTTGCCAAGTTCCCAACTATGTAACGCTGGAGAACTCTCTTTATCTCCACTCTCTATCTTCCTTGGGTTCCAGCCAAACCTCTATCTGCTTCTCATAGACCAAGGGAAGCAGTAATTGATGAGCTGTTAGCATGTTGCAGTGGTGCAGTATTTAGTGCAACGCTAGGTGCAGAGTTCTGGGCCTTTCACCAGCCTCAAAACACTTCAGAAATAGTCCCAGATGACCTGAATCTCTGCACTCCGCTTCGGTAGGTTAAAGATGGTCAGAGGAAACCAAGAAGCCCACTCCCCTGCCTCGGGCCATGCCTCTGCCTCCCTGGCTGAGGAGGATGTGTGCCCTTCAGTCCAGTTCCTTAGATGGCCTGCAGATGAGTGTTGAGTGAACCCGGAAGAAATAAACGCGGCCCTCCTAGGCAACAGTGTGTTCCTAAGCACCAGTCTCTGAGAATAAGATAACTTACTGCCACAGATGACAAGAGCTGACCAGACTTAAGAAAGAGAGGCTGGGTCTGGTGGTACATACCCATAATTCCCTGTTCTGAGACGTAGAGGGAGGAGCATCCGGCAGTCAAGGATTATCCCCCTAACAGTTTCAAAGCCAGCCATGAACTACATAAAACAAACAGAAAGAAAGAGGGGGGGGGGGAAGGAAGGTGGGCACGGGATGCCTTTCCTAGCAGAGTGAAGTATGTCTCAATCAGACTGTCGCTCTAAGGAGCTAATGGCTGGCTCTGGCTTCCTTTCTGTAGGACTCGGAAGAGGAGGAAAATGAGCTGGAAGTTCTCAGCAGGAAGCTGAGGGATGCACAGCCTTATGTGCCCGTGGAGTTCGCTGACTTCAGTGTTTACAATGCCAGCTTGGAGAACAGGGAGTGGTCATCTTCTAAAGCGGACCTGACAGACTCGAGAGCCTTGGAGAAAGCAGTGTCCCGTAGCCCTACCACCAGCAGCCTCACCAGTGGCTACTTCTCCCACAGTGCCTCCAATGCTACTCTGTCAGATATGGCAGTCCCTTCCAGCGACAGCTCAGACCAGCTCGCCGTCTCGACAAAGGAGGTCGAGTGTGCCGAGCCCCCGGGACCATCACTTGCACCTGACGTCCGACCAGCCTCGAATCAAGAGCTCACAGAAGTAGGAAGAGACTCAGAGAAGGATGAATCAATCGCCGTGCCGCTCGAGGAAAACAGTGCCTTACCCAAGGGGACCCCATCACCCCAGAGCAGCCCTGAGGAAAATTCCAGAATGCCATGCAGGACTGCTTCATGTTCGGAACTGGATGCCGGCCCCAGCAAAGATGGCCACCAAGCCAGAGAATTCTGTCCCGGAGAGGTGACAATAGAACACACTACAAACATTTTGGAGGACCACTCCTTCACAGAGTTCATGGGTGTGTCTGACGGCAAAGACTTTGACGGTTTGGCAGATTGTTCTGTAGGGGAGCCCTCCAGTCAGAGGGCTCTAACAAACGAAACGGACCATAAAGGTATCCCAGAAGGACCTCCGGATGCTGACCGGCTGCATCCCAAAATAGAGAATGACCAGGTAATTACTCCCAGAGGCAGCCGTTTTCGGTCCCACGTTCTCAGCACAGCTCGCGGGACACCAGCCCACCAGAAGCTTCTCGTCACAGTGAGATTTGCAGGAGAGCTTCATGTGATGTCCGTAGTTAGCAAAACGGGTCCGCTGTAGCGCAAGCTCAGCCGTGCTGTTCAGCTGCTGGGGGAGAAAGGCTCTGCTGTGGGAGTCACGGCAGACGCGTAGTTGTTGGTTTTTGTTGCTGCTGCTGCTTTCCTTGGAACATAGGTCGGTTGACAGACGAGTCAGTGTGAGACTCAGGTGGATGAGGAGCGGTTGGTCCTCTCCGGTGTTTGATTTTTGGCTAACTCAAAGCAGTCTGGTCTAGCATCTACCAAAGTTCATCCAACTCGTGATTCCTCTGCTTATTATAGGCTCCACTAGTTTCGAATCACGAGGACCTGAGTTCAGGTCTACCACGCCCACGTAAAAGCCAAGAGTAGTGGTTTGCCTCTGGCGCTCCAGATCTTGGCAGGGAGGCGGAGGTGAGCAGAGAGACGCATTGGACCTAGTGCCTCCTTGAATGCCAGGCAACCGCTCTACCCATAAGCTACAACCCCCTCATCCATATTGTTGATTTTAAGAAGTCGTCTTGACACAACAAGTCTATCTGAGAGCTGGTGACATGGCTGAGGGTAAAAACTCCTGATATCTAAACATGAGTGTTGGAGCTTGAAGCCCCAGCACCCATAAAAAAGCTGAGTATGGCCATGTGGGGTCTTAATCCTAGTGGTTGGGGGAGAGACTGGACGTCCCTGGAGTTTGCTGGCCAGCTGGCCTGTCTGAACTGGTGAGCTTCAAGTTCACCTCTTAAGGCCTGGGGGTCAGTGTCCTCCTCTGGCTTCCTCATGCCCAGGCACAGGAAGTACACATGCGTATATACATACATACCACAAAGACTCATACACAATAAGAGCTGTATGAAGGGCTAAGAGTGTAGCTCCGTGGTATAGTGTTCGCCTAGCGCGCATGAGGTCCAAGGTTCAGTTCCAAGTACTTAGGGGAAACAAAGGAAATCGAAAAGTCAATTTGGAAACGTCTTCTACGGTTTTGTTTTAATCCTGGAATGATTCCGCACAAGGGTTACTTCCCACAGAAGTTCCACCCATTCTCTAATTCCATAATGAATTCAGTCTGGTCTGACCCTTCAGAAAGCCCCCTGGAGGGTAGGCCCTAGGTGGGGGTGGAGGGGCGGGGACATGGGGACAAGCTGCTTGGACTCACTGATCTCTGTATTCCAGGAAGCCACAGCCACTCGGTAAGGGACAGCCATGCCTCTCCAAGGTCACAGCTCCGGCAGCTTCGCTCATCGGTCCCACCCTGGGACAGTCCGTGCTCTGTCTTCAGATAGCTGTGACCTAGCTTGACCTCAGACCAGCCTGGGGGAGCCCTGTGCTTCCCCTCCCCAGTGGGAGAAGCAGCACTTTGTCCCACGGTGAAATCACAGCCCCTGCTCTTTCCAGAAAGGAAGAGAATCTCGGCTTACCTACGTGGCAGTATTTTCGTTAGCACTTCCGTACAAGCCCCCTCTGTGCAAAGACCTCCACAGACTCAAACTTCACTCTTGTACATTTTTAATCAGTTCTTCCTGCAGACTCTGGAGTCAGTGCTCTGATCTCTTTTTATATGTAATATATATTATGTATATGAATTGTGTATCTACGGTGTGTCTGTCCGGAGACGTATCTGCATACTGAAGGGCAGATAGATGATTTGTTGAAAATCCCAAGGTACTGGACTTTTGTTACAAAGCGACCCAGGTAACTGCCTGGACAGGAGCAGGAGAGAAGCGTATCTTATGTTCTGTAAGAATGAGGTTCTAAATCCCTCTTCATAGAAAAGGTTGCAGGCACTGTTCTTTATAACCAAAGAACTTCCAGGAGACTGAACGTCTTTGCTGTCCACTCTTGTTTTTGTGTGAGTATATAATCTCACTCCAGTCTGGTGCCATACTTCCCTTGGCTACCAAGCCACGTGCTGCCCTTGGTCCCTGTCCCCTTTCCTAAGCACACTGAGAAATTGCACAGCTGTCACCTTCAGTCTTCCACCTCGCCTGGTACCTACTGACTCGATATCGACCCTTGCCATGGGCGGGGCTCCTACTCCACCCTAGCAGTTCTCATATCCTGTCCACCTATCCGAGCAGGCGGAGTGCACAGGGAAGTGTTACTACACGCAACGCAGCGATGCACCAAGAGTCGGGGTAGAGCCCTGACTGGCGGCAGCTTTTTCAGGCTGTTTCAGGTCGCTAGCTTCTCTTGTGGTGTGGGTTTGCCGGTTTTTGCCTGACTCTGGAAAAATGCTGAAGAGAAGGACTAAGCTATCAAGTTTGTAGGTTTGCACGTCACCTTGTCTGAGGGGGATTAAACATTGGACCGCTCCGTTGTCATTTTTTTTTCCCCTTTTTGGTTTTCAAAGTATCCTGCAAGGAGAGACCTTCTAGGATCGTGGTGTGGAAAATTTTACAAATATATTTTATGTCCTTACTCTGTAGATGCCTGTACAATGGACCTCTATGTACAGCTACACGTGTGTTGTGAGGAAGTGAGAGAGCATGTGTGCAGTCTGCTGTACTTTTTTTTTTTTTTAAGTTCTTAGCATTGGTGAGGGAGATATGGGAGATTCTATTGACAAGCTGCTGTTTTGTGTGTATAGTGAGCTGACCGGTAGTATTTTACTATCATCTGTTTAAAACAAAAACTGTAATTTATATTCCCTATCAACTATTGTATTTAATTGGTACAGATTTGTGTGTGTTTTAGAATACAAACTGTCTAATTCAGAGTCCAAAGTGTCGATCGTCTGTTCTTAATAACTCTACCGTGGGGTGGAATCAGAACTCAGTGGCTAAACTGTTGCCTGTGCAAGAATGACAACCTGGGTTTGAATCCCAGAACCCATATTTCATAAAAGGAGAGAGAAAGGGAGAGGGAGAAAGAGAGAGAAGAA
This sequence comes from Mus pahari, assembly GCF_900095145.1. Taxonomy (NCBI): domain Eukaryota; kingdom Metazoa; phylum Chordata; class Mammalia; order Rodentia; family Muridae; genus Mus; species Mus pahari. Next base: position 49,635,931 of record NC_034605.1, on the reverse strand, counting down.
AGGAAGGAAGGGAGGGAGAGAGGGAGGGAGGGAGGAAGGAAGGAAGGAAAGAAGGAAGGAAGGAAGGAAGGAAGGAAGGAAGGAAGGAAGGAAGGAAGGATGCTCATGGGCCAGCAAGCTTAGTCTAATCAGTGAATCCCAGACCCGTGAAAGAGTCTGTCTCAAAAACCAAGGTGAACAATGAGTAATGTTATGACATTGTCCTGTAGGCTGTATACCCTCACACGGCCATTAGGTTCAGGTCCAGTTCACTATCTTTGTGTGCATATATACAGCTATGCTGTGAGAAAGCCTGCTAACATTTAGCAATTCATTGAGGGCTTCATGTCAGCCAGGCACTGCCCTGGGTACATTTGACGTTCACGTTGATTAATCTGATGGCACAGGCACTGTGACTATCAAACTTTCCTAAGTGTTGGTTAATGGAGATCCAAAGCTGAGAGGTTGGCAAAGCTGGGTTTCAGCCCACATATCTGGCTGGTCGCTTCCCTCTGTCTTCTGTTGCCAGGTAGCATGATCTGGAAGGGCTATACTTGGCAGAGGGCAGATACAGGACACAGCAGTGTGTGGTGTGATAATGACAGGTTGCTGATGTAACAACAAGCCAGGGGCCTTCTGGGACAGCAAGGACATGAATTGTCTCCAAGCAAACCTTGGACCTGTGGACCTGTGCTGAAGATGCCCTTGCAGAGTCTTTGTAGGAAAACAGCTTTTTTGAAGTCTCCAGGAAATGGAGTCCAGCAACAAGTGCCTTATGTGGGCTTCCAGGAGCAAATAGACCAAGGGAATGGGAAACTCACTTAAATGTATACAGTTAAACAAACAGTGATAACTCAACCATCTACACTATTGGGAGATAGCTCACTCAGGAACTGCTTGCTGTCAAAGCATGAAGACCCAAGTTCAGATTCCCAGTATCCCTGTAAACAGTCGAGCATAGCAGCATTGACTTATGGGGAAAATAATTGTTTATAAAAATATCTTTAGGGCTGGAGGGATAGCTCAGCGGTTAAGAGCACTGACTGCTCTTCCAGAGGTCCTGAGTTCAATTCCCAGCAACCACATGGTGGCTCACAACCATACGTAATGAGATCTGANTAAGGAATACTTTGCAAACACTATTTCAACTCAGTAGTATAAGAGCCATCACAGATTAAGAAACTTCATTAAGGGGCTGGAGAGGTGGCTCAGTGGTTAAGAGCACTGACTGCTCTTCTGAAGGTCATGAGTTCAAATCCCAGCAACCACATGGTGGCTCACAACCATACGTAATGAGATCTGACGCCCTCTTCTGGTGTGTCTGACGACAGCTATAGTGTCTTCAGATAAATAAATCTTTTTTTTTTTTTTTTTTTTTTTTTTTTAAGTAAAGCTTTCTGGCTGTATAACGAAAGGGTCTCGAGAGAAGATGTGATTGAGCAAGAATTCTTATTGTCTTTTGGAGTCCTCAAGAGTATGATTCTGGCACACAATTGGATAAGAAACGTTTTTTGATGTTTCAGCCCAAACTTCCTGTAGTATCAGTGACACGTATCTTTCTGTAACATACAGCTCATCTCCCAGACTAAGATCCAAGAAGAAGAAGCTAAAGCATCCATAGTGTCACATGTGCATAATCCTGGAGCTTGGGAAGCAGGGGCAGGAGGATCACAGCCACTTCAGAGTCACCCAGGACTGCATAGTAAGACCATGTCACCAAACCAAACCAAGCCAAACCAAGCCAACCAAACCAAACCAAGCCAAACCAAACCAAACCAAACCAAGCCAAACCAAACCAAACCAAACCAAGCCAAACCAATCCAAACGCTACTAAATCTGCAACAGACACAGTTCGTGTCGGGTTTTTGCCTAGCCAAAAGAAAGCCAGCCAGTTCCAACAGCAAAAGCACCTTCAGCAGGGGTCCAAAGCTTACCCTCCCCTCTTGCCCGTAGGGAGATACAAATCCAGAAGGTGTCAGGAAAGAGCAGGAGGTGCACCTGCCCTTCCGTAGAGCCAGGGTCTGAGTGAAAGCAGAAGCCCAAAGACTAAATTGAACCTGCTTATCCTTGTCTCTCATCCTCTGAGGGGAGGGAAAGGGGAGGAGAGGTTTGAGAGCCAGTTGTTTCCAGAGTAAGACGTGTACAGGTGTGGTCTAACTTCTTCACACACATGCACACACACATATGCATGTGCACACACCCTCAGATCTGAGACTACCACTGACTGTGTGTTCCTGGTAAAACAACTCCTTCCCACCTGGAGGTCCAGGGGGTGCTTGTATCCTTGCAGACTGTCCTCGTGTAGAAGACTGTAGGTTCCAGACTCCAGGCTGTGCCTCAGTCATTATAACCTGAACCCGCAGGCAATAGCTGCCATCTTGGAGGGAATCTCACACTGGGAACGGAACTCTGGGATACTAATTAATAGAAAAATTGTATATAGAGTATTGTATTGATGAAAAAACAACAACAACAGCAGCTCTCATCTTAAAGGGTATAGTGTATTCTGGAGCCATTTGAGTGACTGTGGCCTGGGAGCACAGATGTAGGTTACTCCAAATCCCATGTTCCAGCCTGAAAGTCATTTTGTGAAGTTTTACCGAACAGACAAAGCTATAAATCAAGGTAAGTTTAAAATACTTTAGTGAGTGTATCAAAGAGTCAGGTACAGCAAGATGGGGGAGCTTTTCTGTCGATCCAAGCTGCTCTCCGATGACATTCTTAGCTTCTGGGAGGGTAGACGCCAGTGGTTTGTTAATAGATTTCTAAAAAGTACCCGTTAGTAACGGGATGTTGGTTCAGACTCAGAGGTGGGCAAGGAATGCCTGTTCCAGAGGTCTATCACTAGCCCGAGATAAGGTAACTAGCCTTTGGCCTAACCTTAGGAATGTTGGTAACTGCAACATTCCTAAAATTCTAATCAGCCATCCAAACTCTGTAGGCAGCAGCTTCTTTAGGAATTCTCACCCGTTCTTGTTAGAAGTAAAGGTTAAAAAGGTGAGTTCGGAAAGAGTTTCTAAGAGACAATATAAGTTCCTTGGCGATTAAAAACTTGGTTTGGCATTAGACAGAGCTCGGGGAGTCTTGTGGAAGAGTCGGGGGAAGGATCGAGGGACCTGAAGGGGACAGGGACTCCACAAGAAGACCAACAATTACCCTTGACCCTTGGGGGCTCCCAGAAACTGAACCACCAACCAAAGAGCATACATGGGCTGAACCTACCCCCCCCACACACACACACATATGTAGCAGATGTACAGCTTGGTCTTCATGTGGGTCCCCCAACAACTGGAACAGGGTCTGTCTGTCCTTCACTCTGTTGCCTGCCTGTGGATCCTGTTTCTCCTAATGGGCCTGCTTTCTGTTGCCTCAGTGGGAGAGGGGGTGCCTAGTCCTACAGTGAAGTGAGTCACGTGCTAGAGAGGGCTTCCCCCTTCTTGGAGGAGAAGGGGAGGGGGGAATGGAGAAAGGAACTGGGGGTGGGGGCTGGGAGGAAAGGGGTGGGCTGTGATCAGGATGTAAAGTTGAATTTTTAAGAAGTTGGGTTTGGTTTATCATAATATTAACCAACTGACCTTACAGTACCCCTACTGCCTCGAATTATTTAGATTTTTGTTTGTTTTGTTTTTTTGATATGGGGTCTCTCTGGTTGTCCTGGAACTCTCAGATCCTCCTACATCTGTCTCCCCCTGGGATTAAAGACCTGAACACCCGGAAATGATGTTCATGACAATTTAAGCAGTTATTTGGAGCTTCATCTCCTGAACTCCTGCCCAAGTCAAGTCGTGGAGATACTGGTTTCATTTTTATATTCACGTGTGTTTGTGTATGCATGTATGCCACAGCCTATGTGTGGAAGTCTGGGAACAGCTTGTGGGAGGTCACTTTTCTCCTTCTACCCTGGGGGGTTCAGGGTTCAAACAGAGGTCCTCAGTCTTGGTGACAAATACCTTTACACACCGAGCCTGCTTACTTGCCTGAGATTTTCCTGAAAACGAGCCAGGCACGATGGCTTGTGCTTGTAATGCTCATTCTGAGATACTGAGGTAGAAAGAGCGCTGTGGGTTGATGTCAGCCTGGGATACGCATGAACCTCCGGGGAGCTAGGGCTACAGAGTGAGACCTTGTTTCAAGTGACGAGGAGAAGAGCCAGCTAGGGGGGCACACACCTTTCGTCTCAGCACTCAGGCACAGGCAGGCTGATCTCTGAGTTTGAGGCCAGCCTGGTCTACTGCGCGCATTCCAGGACAGCTAGGGTGGGCTACATAGAGAAACCCTTTCTCAAAGACAGGAAGGGGGTAGGGGAGGGGGATTGCGTCACTGTTGTCCCAGTCCAGCAGGAAGTTTGAGGATCGACAGATCTCATTTCCTGGGGTCTTTTGTTTGTTTGTTTGCTTGCTTGCTTGCTTGCTTGCTTGCTTTTTTTGTGTGGGTTTCTCTGTGTAGCCCTGGCTGTTCCAGAACATGCCCCATAGACCAAGCTGGCCTCAAATGCAGTGATGCTTCTGCCTCTCGCTCTGCCTCTCTCGCTCTGCCTCTCTCTCTGCCTTTCTGCCTCTCTCTCTGCCTCTCTGCCTCTCTGCCTCTTGCTCTGCCTCACTCTCTGCCTCTCTGCCTCTCTGCCTCTCTCTCTGCCTCTCTGCCTCTCTGCCTCTCTCTCTCTGCCTCTCTCTCTGCCTCACTCTCTGCCCCTCTCTCTGCCTCTCGTGCTTGGAATAAAGGTGTGTGCCACCATTGCCTGCCCCGTTTCCTGAATTTATAATCATTAAGTAAGCAAATAAAGCTACAGGTCTTTGTGATTGGTTAAACTAACCCTCCCTCATTGAATCGGCATGATCTATGCAGCCTGTGGTTAACCGCAAATGAAACAAGCCTGCTTAGCTAACGACAGAGTTAGAATATTGAGCTACAACAAGCGCCAAGCTGAGAGAAACTGCCCAGTAATGAGGATGTGAAAGTTAACTTCCTTACCACTTGGTCTCAGGGCTACCGTGATAGGATATGCCAATTTACCCACATTTTCTGCTAGTGTGTGCTGTGTTATATACATTTGTAACCAATGTAGTATATTAGCAAATTATCCTTAGGTTATTGGCTCAATGTAACATTAACATCATCTTACACTACTTATTTTGTGTTTGAAACAAGGTCTCATGTATCTTAGGCTGCCTCCAAACTCACTGTAGCCATGGATGGTCTTGATCTTCTCTGATCCTCCTGCGTCCACCCACCAAGTGCTGGACTTACGGGCATGCCACACCATCTCCTGTGTTTCAGGTGTTGGAGCTCAGGGCATCATGCATACTGCAAAAACTTGCTTACAGTTTTTATAGATCTAGAATTCAGAGGTCGGTAAGTCTGAGAAGTTCTGAGTCCAGTACCTCCCGAAGTTACGATCAGCATCAGTTTTCTGAAGGAATGAGTGGGAAGAGGAGGATCTACTTTTAGAATGGTCCACCCACACAGCTGGCAAGCTGTGTTTCCTCACCATGCAGACCTCTGCCTAGTGCTTAGGTGTCCTCACACCGCAGAGGTGGCTTCAGTACAGTGATTGGGTAGCTTAAGAGAGCACACAGAAGTCTGGAGTGCCTTTTGTGACCTTATGTTAGAAGGCACATGTGGTGCTTTGTTTATTCTCAGCCCGGGGAGTGGCACTATTAGGAGACCCTGTTGGAGTAGGTGTGGCTTCGTTGGACTGGATGTGTCACTGTGGGCATGGACTTTAAGACCCTCTGTCTAGCTGCCTGGAAGCTAGTCTTCTAGTAGCCTTCAGATGAAGATGACGTAGTCTTCTAGTAGTCTCAGCTCTGCCTGCACCATGCCTGCCTGGATGCTGCCGTGTTCCCGCCTTGATGATAATGGAATGAACCTCTGAACCTGTAAGCCAGCCTTTATAAGACTTGCCTTGGTCATGGTATCTGTTCACAGCAGTCAAACCCTAAGACAGAAGTTGGTACCAGAGACTGGGGTGTTGCTGTGATAGGCCTGACCATACTTCTGTTTGGAAGAATGGATTGTGGTACTTTGGATTTGGAAAGCAGTGGCATGCTTTAAATGGGGCTTCATGGGCCATCCTAATAGGAATATGGAAGACCATGTTACTGAGCGTGATTGAATTGTGCAGACCTGGCCCAAGAGGTTTCAGTGAAGAATTTCCATATGTGGCCTAGAGACTGTTTTTGTGATATTTTGCTGAAGAATGTGGGTACTATTTGCCCTTGTCTGAAAAGTCTGCCTAGGGCTAAGGTGAAGAGACTCAGATTAATTGCATTGACAAAGGATGTCTCAAAAAAGCCCAGTAGAGACTTTGTTCCCTAGTTAAGTCTCTTGAAGAGCATTTTAAACAAGTGTAGCAAGCTGAGAAAGGAAAAAATGTAAAATATATGGTTCGTGTATTAAAGGGGCAGTGAAATGTTCTAGGAGATAGCAGGTTAAGGGAGTGGGACTTTGGGGCAAGATCCTACCCAGCTAAATTTAGATCCAGGCACGGGTGGTATACACCTTTAATCCCATGAGACAGACATACAGATCTCTGGGTTCAAAGTCAGTATACAGAGAAAAATTAGGACAGCTAAGCTTAGGCACTGAAGGAATTGGAAAACAGAATAATGTACTATAACAAGGGGGCCAAGTTCCAGCCCCAGGAACAGCAGAATTCAGCAGCTTTGGTCATTTGGCTCTGGCTTTATGGTCAAGAGGAGACGGAGACTACTGGGACAATTGATGCTGGCTAGCTGGAGCTAAGAAATTAGTGGTGATTAAGAAGAGACCAGCATCACTGGGGTGAAATCTTCTGGGAGGTGTTTTCTGAGAGCAGAAAGATGCTGTGTTCCAGAGATAGCCAAGGTTGTACCTCGTGCTTCAGCTGGACTTGGTAATGTGGAAGAGTCACCCAGGTGGTACTGGTTTTAAAGGCATGAAGGGGGGTCATGAAGAGCAGCTGAGGCTTAGCACTGTGAGAGCCATGGAAGGCCATTGGTGAAGGTACAGCCTCAGTTGCAATTGATGGCCCAGGACTGAAGGGGTCATGCAAAGAATTTGAGGCTTGGCACCACGAAGAGAGCCTATGAGAGGCTATTAGTGAAGCCCAGCTGGAACAGAAGACTCCAGTGTATTGTAGATGCTAGTACCATGGGATCATCATCAAGAACAGCAGCAGCAGTGGAGTGGATCAACCTGAGCTTAGAGTGCTACAGAGGGCAGAGCTGGAGAATTGACACCAACCCTTTAAGGGAGCCCAGAAGATCATGTGTGGATCCCAGACATTGAAACAAGAAGCTGTTAATATTGAAATTGCCTTGGAAACCTCAAGATGTTCGAGATGCCAGAGCCATGGGCTATCTGCTGAGGAAAGCTGCTATCAGGGAGTGGAACCCGCCCAGGAGAAAGAACTTTGTTGCAGTCAACAGAGATGAAAAGGGAGTTGGAGATCTGAAGACCACTTTGACATCAAACATGGAGATGCAGTTTGGAATTTGCCCAGCTGATTTTTTGTCTTGCTTTGTGGGATTACAATGAAATGATTGGATGGATCTCAGAAGAGATTGAACTTTGGACTTTTAGCATTGTTGAGACTGCTATAGACTATGGGGACTTTGGAAGTTGGACTAAATGTATTTTGCATTATGTTATGTTTAGATATGGCCCCGATAGACTCATGTGTTTGAATAAGCCTATGGGGGTTAGGAAGTGGAATGTGATGGTTTGTATGTGCTTGGCCCAGGGAATGGCAATATTAGGAGGTGCGGCCTTGTTGGAGTAGGTGTGTCACTGTTGGTGTGGGCTTAAAGATCCTCATCCTAACAGTCTGGGAGTCAGTATTATCCTAGCAGCCTTCAGATGAAGATGTAGAACTCTCAGCTCCTCCGGCACCATGCCTTCCTGGATGCTACCATGTTCCTGCCTTGATGATAATGGACTGAACCGCTGAACCTGTAAGCCAGCCCCAATTAAATGTTGTCCTTATAAGACTTGCCTTAGTCATGGTGTCTGTTCACAGCACATGTCCAAGACAGTTCTGATTAGAAGTAAGGTTCTTAGTCTCTGCTGATGGGGAAGACTAGTGGACTCTTCCTTTTGAAGACTGTGAAGAACCTGGAGACATTTTAAAGCCACCATCTACAACACTCAGGGTTGCCCTCTGGCATGTACATAGAAACACATACAGATACACAAACACAAACACACAGAGAGAGAGACAGAGACAGAAAGACACACAGAAAGATAGACAGAGAGAGAGAGAGAGAGACAGAGAGAGAGAGAGACAGAAAGATACAGAGAGAGACAGAGAGAGGAGAGACAGAGAGACACACAGAAAAAGATAGAGACAAAGAGAGACAGATACAGAGAGAAGAGAGGCAGTCAGAAAGGTACACACAGAGAGACAGAGAGGCCTAAAACAGCACAGTTTCTAGCCAAGAGCTCACTGGGTGAGATCTGCTGATAAAATCTCCTGGAAGTGGAAATTCCTGGAGGCTAGAGGTATCCCAGGCTCACCAGGGAGTAGTAGTAGTAGCCCAAAGTGGGCTGTCTGGTGTGACCTTCTTTTGTCCAACGGGGTTTATACATACACACACCACCACCACCACCACCAACAGGATCAAACATCTCCATCTCCAGATGGAATAAAGCCCAATCAACACACCTTTTACTTAGAGGGGAAGCGAAGAGGCCCATCGACAGGCCCAGGGCTGGCCTAAGAGAACTCCATCACTCCTTTCAATCTGTCAAGTCTACAATTTCTTTAGTACCTCCTTCATCTCCATACTAAGCTTTCAGAGAAATAAAAGCCATGACACTCCACTTAGGAGGCTTTTCTTTATAATGTGCAGGAGAGTGCTCTGGAGACAGCCAGCATCAGTCACAACACTTCCTGATCAATCATCTTGCCAGAGGCACTGGCACTTTACCTGTGTTAAAGGAAAAGACGTGGCCCAAGACTAGAGCCAAATAGTTCTTCAAATATAGGAAGACATTAGCCTACGTCTCCTGTCCACCTCCAATCACCCCAACCTTGGCTTTGTTAATGTGCAGTATTCTGATGTCACAATAACACTCCCCGGGCGGCAGTATCAAGTCAATAGACACAATTGGTCTCTGTCAATATCAACAACCATCCCCAGGGGTGAGTCTACCCAGCCATGACTTGGGAATGGTTTTCAGTTGGTTTATCCAGGATCCATCTAGATGGGCTCTTATGGATTCCAAAGCAGCGCAGGTTTCCCAACCTCCTTTGGAGTCAAACAGGGGTTGTGGGGAGGAGACACAGACAGCCTGGCATACCCTACTTAGCTAGAGTCCCAGGAGACCGGTGGGCTCAAAGTGAGGAGGGCTGATACAACCTCAAGCAAATTAACACAAGTAGTCTAGAAACAATCTTTGAAACTGAGCTACTTTGGGTCCATATATTATTTGCTAGAGTCATCTTTTTTAAAGTGTTACCAAACCTGGAGTAAATGGAGCATTTATACATATCCAGGTACTTTTCTCTAAGAATGAAACAATGTGTGTGTCTCTATGGAATATTCTCACATTTGACATTCATTCTGGGATGGTCTTGGGATGCTGGGTCATAGGTAATATTCATATTTGGCTCAGGGAGTCAATGTGGTGCCATATATCTATACTCCCAGCGGGTTTATGAGGCTGATCAGCAAGTTCAAGGTTTGCCCAGGCTACACAGCAAGCTCAAGGCCTGTCTCAAAACCAAAAGTAAAAGGGGAGTTGAGAGGACTCTGAGTTTGGATCGCCTGCTACTATGTAAAAAGCCAGGAGTGGTGGCGTGTGCCCATTATCCTAGCCAGAGGAAGAGAGAGAAAGGAGGGGGCCTGGGGCTCACTGGCCAGCGAGTCTTTCTGAGTCAATGAGTCCAGACCCTGTGAAGAATCCCTGACTCAAGAAATAAGGTAGGAAGCCCCTGAGGAGGAGAACTGTACGCACTTGTGCAGGCACACATACAAACACAGGCACACACCATGGGGGCCAGTGGGATGGCTCGGTGGGCAGAAGTAACTCCTGCCAAGTCTGACTAAGTCTGATTATCAGGACACCCATGGTGAAGAGAGCTGATGCTGCAAGTTGACCTCTGACCTTTATACATGTTCCAAGGTACATCATAACACACATACACACACACACACACACACACACACACACTTTAAAATGTGATACTCTTGGAACACGGACAGGAGACTAAGGGATGATCTAATAAGGACTGGAAAAAAACAGCTAATAATAGCCAGCTCTGTCCACATTCGTTTGGCCTGAGTTGTCCTTTCTTTGAAAGATGGAGACAGACGTCTCAAGATTCTGATCCCATTCGGGGATTTTTTCCCCCCGCTGGATGCTACCCCTTAGGAAGGAATGGATGAAGGGAAGAAAGAGTGAGAGGCAGAAAAGACAGAGGATGTGAGAGAGAAGGGAGATCTGCAGGAGCCATACCCGTAGCGAGGCCAGAGGACCAGGGAAATGGAGTACATAAGCAAAAACATTCGAGAGGTTTATTAAAAGACAGATCTCCTGGAGCTAGTGAGGTGGCTCATCTGGCAGAGTGCCTTCCTCATAAGCAATGAAGACCCAAGTTCAATCCCAGGACCAATAGGAAGGAGAAAGAAAAGAAAACTAAGCCTGGCAGTGGTGGCACACACCTTTAATCCCAGCACTTGGGAGGCAGAGGCAGGCAGATTTCTGAGTTCGAGGCCAGCCTGGTCTACAGAGTGAGTTCCATTTATAGTATAACCCTAGTATAATTTGAAATAAAATAATGTCACTGTTTGAAAGACAGGGTCTCTGGGACTGGAGAGATGGCTCAGCGGTTAAGAGCACTGATTGCTCTTCCAGAGCTTCTGAGTTCAATTCCCAGCAACCACATGGTAGCTCACAACCATCTGTAATGGGATCTGATGCCCTCTTCTAGTGTGTCTGAAGACAGCTACAGTTTTCATATACATAAAATAAATAAATAAATCTTTTTTTTTTTTTTAAAGACAGGGCCTCTCTATGTAGCCCTGGATGTTTTGGGAAAATAAATATTAAATCATCTTTTAAAATGATAAAAATAGAGAATATGTACAGAAAAAGTCACATATCTCTGCAAGGAATTTATATGTTTACATATTTAATCAAAGTAAAAATAAAATTAACAGTATGACCCTTTGCCAGGAACAGAAGGACCTATGCTGTCATTGTATTTCTACATATAGAACACATGGCTGTGACATAGCAAATACTGGTGGAATGCTAGACTGAAAGTCTCTATTACTGCTGGGCAGGGGTGGCTCACGCCTTTAATCCCAGCACTTGGGAGGCAGAGACAGACGGATTTCTGAGTTCGAGGCCAGCCTTGTCTACAGAGCGAGTTCCAGGACAGCCAGGGCTACACAGAGAAACCCTGTCTTGAAAAACCAAAAAAAAAAAAAAAAGTCTCTATTGCACTAACCTTATTTTTAAGTGTCTCTGGGGGATTAAACCTGGGGTCCTGTGCTTACTAGGTAAGCATGATACTATCAGACTATATCCCCAGCCCCAAACTATGATTTCAAAGTATTGTACATATATTTCTGTCTTTAGAGTACAGTTCTTACTGTAGTATCTATCACTCAAGGAAAGCAGTGTTGATCTGATTACAAAAATGGAGGGGGCATTTACTGTTTGCCACTGACATAACAATTAGTACACAGCCTGGGGACATTTGTGTTTCCGAGGAAAGGGTGGCAATGGAGGTGTGGCTCGGGACTATAGCATTTGCCTTGTATGTACAAGGTCCTGTGCTTGAGCCACCGTGTGTGAACATGTGTGTCTGTGTGTGTGCCCGTGTACATGGGCACATATGGAAGAGGGATTAAAATATTAAAGGTTCTAACAATGAAAGATAATCTTGCCAATTTTAATGTTGAGTCGTCTTTCAAAATGCACAGGAAAATGTTGCGCGTCGAACAGGAAGGTGGGCATAGTTGCTCACCTTTATAATCTCAGCGCTCAGTGAGCTGAGGCAGTAGGGTTGTTGTGAAGTTTGAAAACTAGCCTGGAAGACACAATGAGCTCTAGGCCGTCCCTGAGAGACCTTGTCTCAGGAAAAACAAATTGCCAGGTTGTGGTGGCACATGCCTTTGATCCCAGCAGGGCAGGCTAATCTCTGAGGTCTAGGCCAGCCTGGTCTACAGAGTGAGTTCCAGGACAGACAAGTATACACAGAGAAAGCTTGTCTTGAAAACAAACAAACAAACAAACAAACGGAAATAAACAAAGCTTGCAGAAGGAAATAAGTAAATAAACCACTTTTGTATAAATTTAGATTCATCCATTCAATAAATGTGTGGGCCAGGGAGGTAGAGTAGAGGACAAAGGAGCTTGCTGCCAAGCCTGACTATTTGAGTTCAATCCCCAGTCTGGCAAGTTGTCCTCTGACTTCCACATGACTCCCTTGCCATGTGTACACACACACACACACACACACACACACACACACACAATAAATAATCAAATAAGTAAAAAGTAAACTAAATAAATGTATAGTCAAAAGTAAATGTAAATAAAATTAAATCCTCACTTAATTTATCGAGTTTACACCTGGCACCACGGATGTAAAAAGCTGGTGTAAAAAGCTGGGAAATACGAGGTGACAATAGGAGGGTCCTCTCTTTGCAATGGATTATTTATCAATCCTTCATTATTGATGAGGCTGTTAAGTGACACCCAGCCTGAGGGGACACCATTGCTGCCACAGTTCACTCCTCACTCCTTTCTGTTTGTTTGCTCAGCAGGCAGCTTTTGAATCTTGGTCACCAAGCAGCCAACCTTGACTGCCAAGACTGACTTATGGAGGAGTAGCTGCGACCTACGGTGAGTCAGGGTTCCCGTGGACCGGGCACAGTTTGAGGGTGCGGTTTTTTTATTTTTATTTTATTTATTTTTATTCAGAATGGCTAGTGGGGACTCTGTCAGAATTCAGTGTTTTCACCTCAGCCTTCCTCTCTGCTCTCTGCCATCGCTCCGGAAGCCTTTCTGGATTGCTTGCAGCTGGTGGAAGATTTCCTCCAAAACTTGCCGGAGACACTTAACCGAAGGAGCCAGCCTCTCTGGTGTGGCTCTTGAGGCAGATCTGCAGTGCTTTTGTGTTGTTGTTTTACCTTGCAGCCCGCACAGAAAGTTTCCAGAAATCTCTCCCCGTTTCATTTATAAGGACTTCTTCTTCAAACGACCTTGTATTCAAGTTAGCGATAGAGAAAATGAAGTGGAGAAGCCCCAAACCAAGCCTTGAGAGAAGGAGCGAGGCTCTTTTCCGAGGACAGCGATGCGGGAGCTGAGTAGGGCGGACCCACCTGCGGAGGAATAGGGGGAGACACACACTCACTCGCAGGCAGGCAGGAAGACCAGAATGGGACCCGGCCCTGGTGACCTCCTGGGTGCCTTTTTACAAAGTTGCTTCCTTTGTCTTGGGCACAGATCACTGCATCTTTGTAGAAACGCTACCTACCACTCAGCTTAGACTCTGGAGTAGGGCGGAGAACAGCAATCACACTCAGGTATTAGCAAGCACGGAGCTAAATTCAGGGATGCTGGGAGTGCCAACGCTGAGGGGGAGGTCTAACCTATAGCAGGTGCTCACGTGCTTCTCCTGGGGGAACCCTTACAAGTCACTGCTGATTCCCAGAGGGGGGCGACATTTTATAGCTAAGCGTGTGAACAAGACCTAGTTGTTTATGTTTTCAAGTATGTTTAAGGGCTGGGAAGTGTCTGTGGTGTGGTAGAGCGTCTGGTGTGCTTGGATGTTTTTACTTTCTGTTTCCCGAGCATGTGTGGTTTAAAGACATCTCTCCCCTTAACTGGGGCGGGGTGTTTGTTGCTTCCTCTCAGGGGCTGTATTTGCCTTTAGTCTGCCTGGGAATACTGATCCTGCCTGCTGAACACTGAGTGCAGGATCCCAGTTCCACCCCACTTTGCTTTGGATTGGAAAGTTCTTTCTGTGGTCTGCTCCTTGATTTTGAAGAACCATGCTTTTGGTAGCTTATTTTGCTGATAGAGTTTATTTTTAAAATAGTGGTTTGTGTGTGCATGTTTAATTTAGACAGGTTCTTACTTGGGAGTAGCCCAGGCTGGCCTCCATCTTGAATCCACCCCTTTCCTCTGTAATCCAAGTGCTGGGATTGCAGAGGAGACCACCAAGGCTAACTTAAACAGTGCTTTGCTGTACTGTAAGATATCTGATCCTGTCAAAATGATGATTCTGGCTGAGTAGGCCCTGGATGGGCAGATGGTGTTAGTCCAGCATATTTCCCAATGCTTTGATCAGTTGACAAGGTTCAAAGATGGCCAAACTCACCATTGAAGCTGAATGAAGGGTTTCCAATGGTTTTGTTTGGGTGGTGATGGTGATGGTGATGTGTGCTGTAGATTCACTGCCATACCCATAAGTAAAGTGATCTTGAAAAGAAAGGCTTTAAGCTAGGCATGGCAGTGAACATCTCTGGTCTCGCTCCAGAGTCTGAGGCAGGAAGAGGACGGTGAGCTCTAGCCCAGCCTGAGCAGGCAACCTAGGAAGAGATGGTCTCAGAAAGTAAAGTAGGGGGCAGGATGGCCTAAGAGCACTTGCTGCTCTTACAAAGGACCCAAGTACAATCCCCACTTCCTACTTTAGGCAACTCACAACCGCCTATAAGTGTGTGTTCAGGAGAGCGGATGCCCTCTTTTGGTCTCTATAGGCCCTCTTCCCCCCCTCCCCCCGCAACAAATCAGCGGTAAAACAAAATTTGTTTGTAAACTTATAAGATGAAGAAACCACAAAAGACAGTTGCTGGGCGACCCTGAGGACCTGAGTTTCATCTCAGAAGCTATGGGGAGGTGGAAGGACAGAGGAGACTCCAGAAGGTTGTTCTCTGACCTCCCCATGTGCACAAGGTGATGTGCTCGTACCTTCTTCCCACTCCCTGGGCCATACACATACAACGTTTTAAACAGTCTCCTAGGGCTGGGGTGGAGCCTAGTAGTAAAGGACTTGCCTAGAGTGCTGGATTTAACCTAAGTACCCTCCCCCTCCCTCCCCCTCCCCCTCCGCCCCCCCAAAAATCAAGAACCTTGGTATCTTAGTATTGGCACACTGAAATCTGGAGATGATATATATTTCTACTCCCAATGTTAACGATGAGTCCAGTTTTCTAATATAGCTGGTGATTAGTGTTTTATAGACAGTAAAATTGAACCGAGCCAGGAGACAGTTTGTCTGTTGGCATGGAATCCATACTGTGTTAGTATTTATAGGTGATCAGTGTTAAGTGCTAGTGATTGGTCTAGCGCATCACGTTAAACATTTAGAGAATTCTGGCCAGTGCTAAGTTTCAGCACATTGTGTAGACAGAGGCTGTTTTACAGGTTTTATGGATGAGCATAACAATCGCTAAGACTAAAACCCTATAGGTTCTCAATAGATGGTTTTCTTTTTTAAAGAAATTAGATTCATTCATTCTGTTTTATGAGTGTTTCACGTACATGTATGCCTAGTGCCCACAAAGGTCAGAGAGGTAATTGGAGCCCCTCGAACTAAAGTTAGAGGTGGCCGTAAGCTGCCATGTGGTTGCTGGGAATTGAACCCGTGTCCTCTGCAAAAGCAGGAGCTGCTCTTAACCGCTGAGCTATGTGGGGAAATCCAAGACAAGTAAGGTTGGTTGTTACATTGTTCTTTTAAAGGTGGGTTAAATAAACAGATTAAACACAGGAGGATTTGCTGTCTTCAGTGACCCCAAGGTAGTCTATTAACCTCTGGCTGTGAGGTTCAGCAGAAGTTCCAGTTCAGAATGTAAGAGATGTTTTTATTTTAATTCATTGCCACAAAAAATATGTATCACATTCTATGGTTGTTGAATCAATTCATGATGGACTGCAGCCTAGCCAGACACTGATATATGGAGTTGGGAAGAGGAACAAATTCATGACATTTTTGCAATCATGAGATAGGTAAAATTAATTAAAACTTGACTATAGTCTAGTTAATTCATTCAGTCTTAGGTATTACTTTATTCCCCAAAGGTAGAGACCTTAGTAAGTTAATGAGAGTATAATGATGTATATCTTTAACTACTTTCCCATCACCATTGACTTTCTTACCCTAGTATCCAACACAAGGACACACATACACACACACACACAGCTTTTTATGTTGATTTTTTGCTTATTTACCTTTTGAGACAGGGCTTCACTATGTAGTCCAGGTTGGCACTAAATTTCTTAATCTTTCTGTTTGTACCTCCCATGTGCTAGAATTATAGTTGTACACCACCAGGCTGGCTTCTTTTCATTTCTCTGTTTAATAAAGTTCATGGTAGGAATTATCACATGAAAATGTGGGCAGAACACTGTGGTTATGTAACAATAATCTCATGGAAATAATTTGCGTGGATAGACACTATAGTCCAGACCTTAATTTTTGTGTTTAGAGGGTAAAATAAATACATAAAACTTCATAATTTCCTGTATTTGCCATCTCCGAATATTCTATTGGCTGGAGCTTTTTTTTTTTTTATACTTTTGAAAAAAATAAATGAAGACTAATTTGAGTCCAGGTTGGGGTTTGGGGAAACTGTATTTCGGTTTTAATAGTAATTCTTCATCTGCCAGATGAAGCTCAGTTGCTTATTTGCTGATTTGTAGTTGACAAACAGTTTCCATGTTAAACGGGAAGAATAGCTGGGTCTCTATTGGCAGAGAGACCCCAGCAGTAATCGTCTTTTCATGGATTGAGACATATTGTTTTGGCTCTAAAAAGCAGTCTAGATATAATGTGGACTTTTTGGATGTCATTGTTTTCCTGCTACAGTCTGCAACGAACCAACCACACAAATATAAGAGCACTGTATTTTTTTTCCTCTCTAAATAAATATATGCAGGAAATGGATGAAATAACCGAGATTAAGTTCCAAAGGGATGTGGACTCTTTCATGAATCCTCAAATTTTACCAACTTTCTACTTTGAAGTTTTGTATGACTTCGGTCAAGTTCTTTGACACAACCTTTCTTTTATTTCTTTTTTCTTTCCCAACTTGTGTGAGGGTGAGGGGGATAGGGTCTTGCTGAGCAACCCACAGTCCTCCCATCTCATCTGGAAGGTAAGGTCCTGTGTGATGTTACTTCTTTTCCCAGCGCAGCTTTGAAGATTGTCCCTTCCAGGAAAGAGATGCTAGCCTCTGCTGGAAACTTGATTCTGTTGGGCTGAGAAGGGCCGCTGTGAGGAACAGTTCTGCTTGTTCTGTGGTCCTCGGGGAGAGAACACACTTGGAGAGTGTAGGCAGATTGGGAAGGGAGGACGCAGAAAAAGAGGAAATGAATCCTTTTCATCATCTTCGGTAACTTGTCTCAGGGGTTAAGGTTAGACACAGAGTGTACCAACTGGTTACAGCAGGGTCTTTGATGTTCTGAAAGGTATAAGTTCAAAGGTACTGTAAGTTTTGGGTTTTTTGTTTTTTGTTTTTGTTTTTGTTTTTTTTTTTTTTTTGAGACAGGATTTTTCTGTATAGCCCTGGCTGTCCTGGAACTCACTCTGTAGACCAGGCTGGCCTCGAACTCAGAAATCCGCCTGCCTCTGCCTCCCAAGTGCTGGGATTAAAGGCGGGCGCCACTATCGCCCGGCGTAAGTTTTGTTTTATTAATTTGATTTCAATAGTGATTTGAATTGTACACTTTGAGGGTGGGCTGGTGTAAGAGATCATGGAGATCACTTTTGGTAGCAGATTTCTGGTTGGTACTAAGTGCTTTCTATCTGTACAGCTATTATAAGCAGAATCATGTCCTTGTTGAGGTAAATATTCATTCTATTTGCAGATGAGGAAAGTGAAGCTTAGAAAGATCAGTAATCTCCCCAAGGCCACACAGCTAGTAAGTGACAGATTTAAACAATCTATTTCATTTTATAGTTATAAACTTTAGAACACTGTTCTCTAATAGAACATTAAGTCTATGATTCTCCATAATCTATTATTTTCCTAATCATAGTTACATATTTCATGGGAAAAAAACTGGATTATAGTCCTGGCTTTGAGTGCCCAATTCCATATCCACCCTTTTTTTCCCCCCCAAAAACAGTTCTCTATGTAGTCCTGGCTGTCCTGGAACACGATTTGTAGACCAGGCTGGCCTTGAAGTCACAGAGATCCATCTACATCTGACTCCTGAGTGCTGGGATCAAAGGCGTGTGTCACCAGCCAGGCTCCAAATCGATACCCTTAATGGTGCCCCTTAAATTTTCTTGTTTTCCATATAGTCCATTGAATGACTAGGCTGGATCACATGATCAAACAGACCTTTTGTCTAATGCCTGCATCTTTAACAGTGTATCCGGCCTTTGAGGATACATTGTTTAGTCACCTAACTATAATACTAACTGAAGCAAAGATATGTTTACTAGGGATATATGAGTCACCCTTAATGTGTTGATTGCATAGGTCATAATTGCAATCATTTACTGCGTTTCTTGTATACCAGGAAATCTACTGAGTGCTCTCTACACAGACGACCGCACCAGCTCCCCACAACTTTATAAGGTAGATTTAAATAGTAGAGTCATCAAAGGTCAAGTCTGTAAGTAGTGAAGCAACTCAGAATGCCAGCACGGTGTTGACAACAAAGCCCTTATATGTTTAATGAAACAGTAATGAAGTTGTACATTTTGCTTTCGTTGCGACAGAATCTCACTATGAAGCTGAGGGTAACGTCTAACTAGCCATCCCCGTGTCTGCCTCCCAAGTGCCAAATGCCTTTCCTACTTTGTTTTAGGCCTTGGGACCGCGGCCACCGTTAATTCAAACGCGGTTTTTTTGTTTGTTTGTTTGTTTCGATTGTGATACATTATCGTTCTTTGATTTTACTCTTTACTTCCATTCTGCTTATAATCGATGAATGGGAGATTACAGTATTCCTGTCGAGTGCCATTCTGAATCTAAACCAGCAGCCAACTGCCGCCAAATGACCAGGGCTTTGTGCCTCTGCGGTGCTCCGCGGGTGTCCTTCCGCCACCGCCTGCCTTTCCGAGAATCCGCGTTCTGGCCGGAAAAAACTACATTTCCCAGAGGACCCCCGCGACAGAGCGCGGGCTCGGCCAACCCTTCCTTCCTTCACCCATCCCCCCACATTGTCGCAGCATGATGACGCAGACGCGTCGGTCGCCGAGGAGTGACGGTGTTCTGGCTCGCGACCGCGGCGGCCGCCTCAACAGCAGTAATAGGCGCAAGAGCGGCGGCGGCGGCGGCGACGACTGCAGGGACGACGAGGACGGCGGCGGCGGCGGCGGCGGGGCGGGCGCAGCGCGCACAGGGGGAGGGGTTGGCGGGCGGCGCCGGCGGCCTGGACTGCGGCAGCGACGGCCAGGGCGGCTGAAGAGGATCCTCCAGCAGCGGGCGGTCGAGCTAGGCCTCAGCGGCGCCCGGAGCTGCTCGCGCCGGCCTCGGCGGGAGATCTCCATAGAGACGGTGACAAACACAGACGCGGGGGTCCGCACGCGGCCGGCGCTCCTCAGCCACCTCGGGGCCCTCAGCCGCCGCCACCGCCACCGCCACCTTCCTCGCCGCCGCGCGCACTCTCAGTTCCCGCTCGCTCCCTCGCGGTTCTCGCTGTGTCTGTGTGTCGCCTAGGGCCGGGCGGGGGAGGCCCTCAGGCCGCCGCCTCTGCCTCTCCCGCCCGGGAGCGGTAGTGGGAGGCCGCCCAGGCTCCACCATGGCCTCGGGAGCCGGAGGCATAGGAGGGGGCGGCGGCGGTGGCAAGATCCGGACTCGTCGATGCCACCAGGGGCCGGTGAAGCCTTACCAGCAGGGGCGACCCCAACACCAGGTACGGGACCCGCACGCCGCGGCGACTGGGCGGCTCCGGGCGGTCGCTGTAGGAGGGGCGGTGCGAGGACCCGGAGGCCCCACGTGGAGGGGACCAGAGGACCTGAGGCCGGGCCGGGGTGGCGACGGGAAGTGGGTAGAGCCTGGCCCGGCCAAGCGGCAGACACGTGGGATGCGAGCGGCCTCTCCCAACCCTCCCGCCCAAGGGCTTTCCCTGGCCGGCATAGGGCGGGAAAAGAAATCCCAGGCTTCGGATACTCGGGCTGCTGCTTCTTCTTCTTCTTTTTTTTTTTTTTTTTGGCGGGTTTTGGGGGTTTGATGGCATTCCTCACGACCTCGCGAAGGGAACAAGGGAAAGATGTGGTACCAGGCCCATCCACTGGCAGGCTTTTTCTTTCTGGTGTTCCCGAGTTCAGGGTGCGCGGGGAGGTTAATCTGCCGCCGCGACCGGGAGAGACTTGGGGAGGGGGCGCTGTTACCCGGATCGTGGAATAATTTCGGTTTTAGACGCGTTAAATCCTTAATGGTAGACCGGTCCCCTCGTCTGCCTGCTTGGCCTTTCCAGATCTGAACACACTGGGTTAGCTTCTCATCCTTGCCTCTCTTAACTGAGTTATAGTTATGTGGCACTGAGGCGTTTTGAAAGTCCCTCGCTGCTCTTACGTCTGGTCCCTGATGCGCGATTCTTCCCTCTCTTCTCTCCACCCCGCTCTATATACTGAAGACCAGAATCAGCCACTCTCTACAGTTGACCAGTTCTTCAGCTCTGATCTCATACACCAAATATTTTTAATATTGGGCGTTTTCTAGAAGTTTAAGGTATTTCGGGCTCACCACAGGTGTTAGTTAAGCCACCGTATGCCTTCTTTGGGTGTTTATAAAAAAGTCGATTCTTGTTGTAAACGAGATATTTGGTTCAGAGAACATTTTCAGTTATTAAAAATTGTGAGAATTAAAACGTTAAAAATTCACTTTAACAAAGCAGTTTTTAAAAGTAGGAAGTATATTTTAAGCTTACTGAAGAATGGCTAATACATAACTTGTTGCAAAATCCTTTGTTTGTTTGTTTGTTTTTGTTTTTGTTTCTCGAGACAGTGTTTCTGTGTGTAGCCCTGGCTGACCTGGAACTCACTCTGTAGACCAGGCTGACCCCAAACTCAGAAATCCGCCTGCTTCTGCCTCCCAAGTGCTGGGATTAAAGGCGTGCGCCATCACTGCTCGGCTGTTGCATACTCTTAAATGCAGAGTTTTTGTTTTATTCGGCTAGTGCTAAAATTGAATACTTGTTGGTAATGTTAAATTATATCACTTTTGAGATTTAAAAAATACAGATAGGGAAAGTTTTGAATAATAAAAGCTGTGTTTTATGTACTAAGAAGTTATTTGTCATTGCTTGGAAGCCTTGACATATTGCCATTTTCCCTGGATGTGTACAGAATGCCCGGGGTCTTCAGAAGCAGACTTTAAGATTAAAATCAGGTCACAAGCCTGGCCGGTTTAGTTTACCTAATACTGTATAGTGGACATTAAGACAAAAATACTCTTATACTAAGAGTAATGAACCACCTCTTAATGCTTGTTAAAGGAAAATGAAAAGAATTTGAGCAGAGAAATGGATGGCTTGGATAGAGTTTAGAAAGAAGCCAAAGTTATTTATTTTTTTTGAAGCCAAAGTTATAATCACAGCTTATTTTAAAATGTATTTAGATTAAAAAAAAAAACTAATTTGAGAGAGAAGTGCATTCAACTGAAACCGAACATGTTTTAGAGCTGATACAGATTTCAAGCTGTACGGTTTTAGAGCTCAGTAGTTAGCTTCTTGCCTCAGTCATTTAATTTAAAAAGTAAATACATCCTAATTTGAACTGGAATTAAAGATAACTTTCTTGATTAGCAGATTTAATTTTGGCAGAATTGACCAAAAAAAAGTATTTAGGCTTGTATAAAAGTATGCAGCTCAGTTTTTGTTTCTGTCTTAAAGTAACTAACTAGTCTTACCTCAGGCTTAATGGATGTCATTGTGCTCTACTAGCAGAGCTTGTCAACTGGTTGTTGTGCAGCAGCTGCTGAGTCATCATCTTGGATATATCAAGGAGCTTCATGACATGGCATGTTTCATACTAATGCTTGATAAGCGTCCAGGGCCTCTTGGCAGAATGAAGACTTTGGTTGTGTAGTAGAAGGTTAGACTAAGAGTAAGCAGGTTGGTGCTTATTGGTGAATGCAGGACAGCAAATGTCAGGCCAAAGTGACTCCTGTGACTCCTGTATCATGTTCAGTTGATTTCTGATTTCCTGTTTTGACTTCTGGTTTAGGTCTTCTGGGAAATGTTTAAACTTTAGCTCTTTTCTACTTTTAACTTTGCTTTCTTTTTCTTTTTCTTTTTCTTTTTTTTTCTTTTTTTCTTTTTCTTTGCCACCTTGCTTAAAGTTGTGGAGCTAGAAAGATACTATCTTGATCAACCAGATAAAGGGAGTAACAGTTACAAGTAGACATAGCTGGGTGTAGAGGTACATCTCTGACATCACAGCTGCTAAAGGGCTGAGGCCAGGGCATTCAGAATTGGAAGCCAGCCTGGGTTTCATAGTGACACTAGGCTAGTCTGAACTGTAGAGTGAGGCTGTCTCAAGAAGTGTAGAAGCAAATGAATAATGCAGGATGGTTATTTTCACCTACTCCATTAACCAACCACTTTCTACCTTTTTTTTGGACAGGGTCCTGGGTAGCTCAGGCTGGCCTTTTAAATCAGAGACTGTCCTGCTTAAATCTCTTGATAACTAACCCAGATACTTTTAAAATTGATTATTTTTCTAGTTGGGAATTCTTTTTTCCTGTTGAGTCTCCTTTCCCATTTTCATTGTGTGTAGCAAGGCCTGGAGGGTAAGCTGGTTGCATTTCCTAATACACTTGATCTCATGAGCAGAACTTCTGGGAGAATCTGTTGCCACCGCCTGGTGAGACAGAACCATTTGCTTTTTTCCCTCCCCTCTTTTGGTGCTGAAAGACTTTTCTGGCTTGGAGCTATGGGAATCTACCTTTCATCCTTACAGAAACAGACTGGCTGATAGATAGCCTGACCATCCTGGGTTAGGTCACTCACTACATTCAATTGTTTAAAAAGCTGAGGAAGAGGAGGGATTCTCTTTTCATCAATATTTTAGATCAAGGGTTGATGAATCCTTTTTACAAAGAAACAAAGCTATTTTGAGGCTCTGTGGCTGTAGTTTTGTTTTTTTAAAGGATCTTTGGCAAATGTTAAAACCATTTTTCCCTTTAAGACCAGGTCAAAGGCCCACAGTCAACTGAGTTTGTAGAAATGGGTTTATGTGATAGAATACTTTTTTTATTTTGCTACTTTGTGATTTTTTTTTTGACACCAATTAGTGTGTCCTGTGTAACATTTGATGTCTAAAGAGTATTCTCAGCTTTGAAAAGAGTAATATTTCTCAATATTTTATTCATTCCAGATACTAAAATTTTACTCTTTATATCACAGATGCTTATAGAAATAATTGCTTTAAAAACAATTCTGATGGCCGGGCGGTGGTGGCGCACTCCTTTAATCCCAGCACTTGGGAGGCAGAGGCAGGCGGATTTCTGAGTTTGTCGCCAGCCTGGTCTACAAAGTGAGTTCCAGGACAGCCAGGGCTATACAGAGAAACCCTGTCTCGAAAAACCAAGAAAAAAAACCAAAAACTTGCTGATGAAATCAGAATAAGTTTGAACCCCTGTTCCCCTGTTCTGCCTGAAGAGTTGAATGATGAAAAATTCTGCTTAATTTTGTCATCTATAAATGGAAGATTACCAAGAGTTAAATGACATAAAAATGTCTCAGATGGTATAGAACTCACATGAAGTTATGATTAAATAGAGCCTTGACTTTAACATTTTTTAAGTAGTCTATGCATTTTGCTGTCTTTTAGTATTAGCAGTATTTTTTCTTCCTCTGGTTACTTTTCCAAAATTCAAATTTTCAAAATTCTTTTCCAAAATCATACTACACTTAAGGTCTTTTTGGTTTTTTGAGACAGAGTTTCTCTGTGTAGCCCTGGTTGTCTTGGAACTCACTCTGAAGACCAGGCTGGCCTCGAACTCAGAAATCCACCTGCCTCTGCCTCCCAAGTGCCGGGTTTAAAGGTGTGTGCCGCCAGGCCATGGCCTGTCTTTGTTTATTTACCAAGTGAAAGTCAAACTAAAGTGATCTAAACTATTGATTGATGGGTGGGGGGGGATTCCTCCCTTTCCCTACCTTGTTAAACAGTTGAATGTGGTCACTGACTTAAGTGAAGAAGGATGATAGGCTATGAGTCATCCTGTTTTCTAAGAAGATAGATTACCTTAGTCCCAAACTAGAAAACCTTGTAGCACCAAAACTTTATCACAAAATTTGATAAAAGTCTAGCTTTATCACAACTTTTTAAAGGATTTTGTCTTTTTCTTGAGAAGTTCCAGTCACTTAAGTATGTAGGTAGAAAGTTCTGGCTTGATTGAATAGAAAGTGTATTATCTATCTATCTATCTATCTATCTATCTATCTATCTATCTATCTATCTATCTATCTGTGAGAGATGATATCAGCTTATCTTACCACTTAGCACTTTCCGTACCAGGTTTTCTTTTTTTTTTTTTTTTTTAAAGATGTATTCTCTGTAGTTGTCTTCAGATGCACTAGAAGAGGGCATTGGATCCCATTACAGATGGTTGTGAGCCACCATGTGGTTGCTGGGATTTGAACTCAGGACCTTTGGAAGAGCAGTCAGTGCTCTTAACCTCTGAGCCATCTCTCCAGCCCCCTTAACCATGTTTTTAATATGACACCAAAAAAGCTCCATTTATGTCTCCATTTCCTAGAAAGTTCTAATAATACAGGTATCTAGCTTGAAGTAAAATGAAGTGCTGAGTCAGATGCCACTAAAGATAGACATCTTGCTGGGCAGTGGTGTCGCACGCCTTTAATCCTAGCACTTGGGAGGCAGAGGCAGGCGGATTTCTAAATTTGAGGCCAGCTGGTCTACAGAGAGAGTTCCAGGACAGCCAGGGCTATACAGAGAAACCCTGTTTCGAAAAACAAAACAAAGCAAAAAACCAAAAAACAAACAAACAAAAAGATAGCCATCTTATGTGCAGGATATTGGGAACATTGCAATAATTCTGTATTTTCAACTTTTATATTTCTGATATAGAGCTTACTTTAATATGTCCCTAGCTAGTCTGGCCTTGGTCTGGTTCTGTCTGTGGTCAAAAAGCAAAAGTATATTTGCGGTCTTGATGTCAGACACAATTTATTATCAGAAAAGGGTAATAGAACACCTTTCTCAACTATAAATATTTCTATTTATTTGATTGTGCTTTATCTCTTTCATAGAGTGGCTTGAGAAATTCTTAGCTTCAGTATTAAAATGTGAGATATGAGAAAGCTCTTATGGGAGTTGAACTGCTATCGACTTAATGGGTTATGCTTCTTGTTACATTTTAAGGTTTTTTTTTTTTTTTTTTCCCCAAAAGGCTTGCTTTTACTATCTTCTTTCATTGAGTCTATATGTGTGTGAGCGCATTTGTGTGCTGGTGCCTGTGAAGGCCCAAAGAGGGTATCAGCCTCTGGAGCTCAAGTTACAGGCAGTTATGAGCCCTGACAGACTGCTAGAAACTGAACTTGAGACTTCTGAAAACCAGCAAGTACTCTTAGTCACTGAGCCATTTCTCCAGGCCCTTATTTTTTTTTTTTTGGTTGTTTGGTTTTTTTCGAGACAGGGTTTCTCTGTGGTCCTGACTGTCCTGGAACTCTTTGTAGACCAGACTGGCCTCAGAACTCAGAAATCCGCCTGCCTCTGTCTCCCAAGTGCTGGGATTAAAGGCATGTGCCACCACTGCCCGGCTATTTTTACTTTTGAGGCAGGGTCTTCCTATAGTCTAGTCTGGCTTGAACTCACTATATAGCCCAAGCTGGTCTTCATCTTTAAATATTTCTACTTTAGCCTGTTGAGTGCTGGGAGTGCTTGATTTATCAAGCATATGAATGTTACTGCCCAGCCAGTGTTGTAAGTTTTGAAGGGGGTGAAAATAGGCTACTTGGGAATATTTAATTCTTTAGCCAGAAGAATATTTTTAAGTGCCTGGAGAACTTGGACTGGGCAGATAGGGTAAGTTTAACAGTTTATAAAATATAGCGGTGCCTGAGATTTGTAGCTTAATTTCAGATTATCAAAATTTGACTTAGTATAAATGTCTTTATAATACTTAATTTCTTCCCACATGAAATAACCCAGTATTGATGTTACAGTGAGGTAGCTTTAAAAGTGACTGAAAAAAACTTTGGTGGTGGGGGACCTAGTGATTGCACAGATACTAAGTGAGTTAGGAGGATGAAGGGGTCTTGAAGAAGACTCAGGTCAGAATGAGGTATTAATGTAATATAGGGGTCTGAAAGAACTAGTGGAAATCGAAATGGAGTATTTTGGAAGAGTAAGGCTTGGTAAACTGGTGCTAGACTTAGTTTGTTGTCATGGTCACAGAGCCATTGAAGTTATGAAAGATTGTAGAATTGAATGCTATTTAATAAGGATAATGTGAAGGGAGTTGAGTGAACTTAAGTAGAATGAATGGAGTAGCCGGGCATGGCGGCACACACCTTTAATCCCAGCACTTGGGAGGCAGAGGCAGGCGGATTTCTGAGTTTGAGGCCAGCCTGGTCTACAGAG
>NC_034605.1:49604962-49609346 GCF_900095145.1 Mus pahari | reverse complement strand
GCCTGGTCTACAGAGAGTTCCAGGACAGCCAGGGCTATACAGAGAAACCCTGTCTCAAAAAACCAAAAAAAAAAAAAAAAAAAAAAAAAAAAAAACCAAAAAAGTAGAATGGAGTAGAGAGACAAGATATTGACCTGGAGAATAGACTAGTGTGTGAAGAATCAGGACTGAGGAGTTGGTCAAATTGAGAAGTTGCCTTCTGGTGAAAAGAAGGTTTAACAGTTTATAAAATATGGCAGTTGTTCTCTCCCTCGACCCCGAGAGTCTCTTGTGAACTAAGGTTAAATAAAATATGAAGCACTGTGTTCACAACTGCTGTGACTTGTATATGGGATTGGGCACTTAATTATTTTTAATATCTTTTGCCAAATGAAGAAACTAATTCTTAAGGCAAGAACATCTAGTGGATTTATAGTTTAAATTTGAGGATTTTCTCCTTTCATCTTCAATTTAACTTCATTATTTTTAATTACTTAGTGTAGCCCTTGCTTATAGTGCCACAGATAAAATCACAGTACTATTTTTAATGCACTATGGATTTTGCATAGGGGACTTTTGCTTTTTATGTAGTTGACTTTGTCATCACTGTAGAGGGAGCTTCTGTTTACTCTGCTGTAAGATGGTTTTTCATGTCTTTGAGGGGAAGAAATATACAGAACAGTAGAAGTTGTTAAAATGGATAAAGCTGGAAGTCTTAAATCTAGTAAATACTTATGTGTTTTTATTAGATTTTATTTGGATGGTGGTTCTTTGCAATTTTAGAGTTTTTTTTTTAATTAAATTTTAAAACGTCACATTGTATCCTTCTTTCTAGGGAAACTCCTCTGAAAACGTGGAGAACTTTCCTTTTTTCCTAGCTCTCTTCTTGAGGGTTTTCTGTAGCTTAGGCTGGCCTCAAATACTCGCCTTCATTCTCCATGTATTCATTCTCTATGTACCATGTGTGTAGTGTGCCCTTGGAGGCCACCTCATGGAAGCAAGAGCACAACTCTCCATACATAGAAGGGAGTGATTGCCCTAGGCTGGAAGTTTCAGAGATGTTCTGAAGGAAAACTTTCATTCTTATTGAGTGTAGAAGTTGATTTGGTTAAGTAGGAGTTGCATGAAGTCTTTGTTCTGTGTTCTCTCTCTCTCTCTCTCTCTCTCTCTCTCTCTCTCTCTCTCTCTCTCTCTCTCATAATTTAACTTTTCTTTTCTTTTTTTCTTTTTTCCTTTAAAATTCTAAAGTGTCCTTACTCTGTAGCTTCTCCTGTCTTTCAACTGTGGCCCTTCCTCTTCCATCCTTGTGCTAGGATTACTGGTGTGCACCACCGTGTCCACCTTGTAAAGCATTTCCCATCAAGTTTGATCCATTTCTATGAAGACCTGAAGAACTCTTTTTGGAATGGAGCCTTCTTTCTCCATAAGAATATATTCTTTTCTCTTTTCTCTTTCCTTTCATCCCTCTCCCACTTATCTCAGGTCTCAGGGAGCCCAGGCAGGAGTCTAGCTCTTGATCTTTATCTCAGCTTTTCATTAGGAGCTGTCAGTTGATGTGTAAGTTTTTGAAATATGTATGATTTTATTCGTACACTATAGGAGGGGCTTTTCCTGAAAAGTTCCTTGGTTTGTGTACCTTTTTTTTTCTTTGTTTTTTCAAGACAGGGTATCTCTTTGTAACTCTGGCTGTCCTGGAACTTGATCTGTAGACCAGACTGGCCTGGAGCTCAGAGATTGGTTTGCCTCTGCCACTCAACTGCTGGGATTAAAGATGTGCTCTGCCACCACCTCCTCAGTCTACTGCCTGGTTCTAAAATGTATCTTAATTTCCTGTGATCTATCTGAGTTCCTAATCCCTTTAAGTAGAGTGGTTTTCTAACTTGATCATGTATCAGTCACTTGGGAGGAGGAGGAGGGATTAAACCAGCCCTTCCTTGAAAGTTCATGCTTTAGTATTGTAGAGGATTTGAGGCCTTTGCTCATCCTGAAGCTAAAGGCTGTAGTTAGAACATATTAGACCAGAGTTTATTTTTTTCTTTATGACTTTCAGTCATTCAACCTAAGATTTATGTTTGGTTGCTGAAATTTAAGGATGTAAGTTTTAATGACTACAGGTCGGTTTGTGTTATACCCTTTTTTATTCTTTGAGCTGTCATTCATTGTGAGTCCTGTTGTGCTGAGGCTAGATAGGATGGTTAAGCTCTCCTTCCCCTGTGTGTGTACATGTGTGTGTGGGGTGTTGTGTTGGGCTGTATTGTGGTTTTAGAGGCAGGGTTTCCTATGTGGGGCCCTGACTGTCTTGGAGCCTACTAGGTTGGCCTTAAATTCACAGAGATCCACCTGCCTCTGCTTCCCAAGTGCTGGGATTAAAGGTGTACACCATTACTGCCTGACTGGCTTTCAGTTTTGTTTTCTGATCATTGAGATACTTAATGGTGTTGTATGTGACTTTGTTAGACAAAATGCCGTTTCTAAGCATAGTATAGTTTATTTTATAAGTACTTTTAAGTCTTTTGCAATAGGAGGAGGGTGTTAGCTGTTACTCTGTCTACCTAATAAACATTAGATTTAGATTCATAGTCATTTCTCTCTGAAGTAATTAATACTATGCATTGAAATAGAAAAAGGGAAACAATGAATTTGTTCTTTAGAATGAATATTCTGGAACCATTTCCTATAATATGTTTGGTAGTTTACCATATAGATCTATATTTTTGTTGAGAGACCACATAGAAGAATAATTTTTTTTCACCTGTAAGAGGTTTATTAGGAGAGAGAGTGGCAACATGGTGGCAAAAAAAGAAGGGGGAAGAGAAAGAGGGAGATGGGGAGCTTTTTTATATATGGGTGGTAACATAACACAGGTAAAGGTGGGAGGGAGTTAAGTCAAGTGGATTCTGGGAATATGATAGCTGTTACCTTGGTAACAGGCCTACAGGTCCCACCTATGTGATGCCANGGGTTTTGGAGGTCCTGATACCAACATACCTCCCTTCTTGTTATAAAGAGAAGGGGGAAGAGGGGAGGGGAAAGCCAATGGTGAAAAGAGAATGAGGGCATCCTGTCTCTTAAGCTGCTTCCTGCTGTCTTGTGGCATCATCAGTTTGGGGGTGTAGCTGATTTTCACCACCAGGATCCACTTGGTAAACATTAGCATCAGGTTCCTCTGTGGACAGCTGCTCTTCTGTGGACAGTGGCTGGTAATCGTGGTAGAAGTCTGTGAGTCTCACAGCAGTCGTGGCGGCAGCAGCGATGGCCTGAAGCAGCGATGGCCTGCAGCAGCGATGGCCTGCAGCAGCGATGGCCTGCAGCAGCAATGATAATTCATGTGATGGATGGTGGCGGGTGCCAGTGGATGGAGACCACGTGGTATAGCAGTGGCTACAGGCAGTGTTGGCCATCCATGTGGCATTGGTTCTCTGGGTCAGTGGTGGCTTCACTGTCTCACTGGGTGCCGCCTGGGCTCCACAGCTCTCAGGTTCAGAGGTTCAATCCATTATCATCAAGGCGGGAACATGGCAGCATCCAGGCAGGCGGGCATGGCACAGGCAGAGCTGAGAGTTCTATGTCTTCTTCTAAAGGCTGCTAGTGGAAGACTCAGAAGAATAATTTTATGTTATATTTACCGATTGTTATTTTATACCTTTCCAAATAAAGCAATTTGGTATTCAAGAATCTTTTGATGAAAGATCTTCCATCTTTTCTCTTGATAGAAATTTTAGAGCCTTAATTCTTTTGGACTTGTTTCTAAAGTAGAATTATATATTATGCCTTTGACTTTAATTTCTTTTTTAATCTGCTAAGCCCCCCTTTTCTTCCTGTGATTCTCTGAAGCCTAAATAATGCTTCTTCATTAGTGAAATTTATGCCTGAAATTGAGTACCATATCTCAGCTTGCTTGTGCTAGCTCTTTCCCTTATTAGTAGAATTACCAGCACATGTTTCCTTGAGAAGTACTTTCATGTTATTTCATTTGATATTTATTGTTCCAATGGGCAATAGTAGGCAGGGATGTTCTTAGAGTAAATCAAAGGGAGGTTGGTATTCAAGTTCTGCCATAGGTTCCAGGTTGCCATGGCTCATGCTATTACTCCGTTCTGAACACACATAGACCTGCTTGTATCTTGGGCATACTACTTAGTGGCATTGCGTTGTCTTCATCCATGCCTTAGTTTTCTTATGGAACTGGAGATTGGGCTATATGTTCCTGACTTCTTCACTCATAAAGTGCCTTATTCTCACTACAGAAAGTTGATTGAGTATTCAGTTGACCAATATGTGAAAATTACTTAGAAGAGTGCCCAGAGTTCCATTGCTGCGGCAGTGAAAGTCAGCTGCAGCATTACACCATTAGTTTCCTTTAGTTTTGCCACGATAAAGCTAATTCTTCAGATTTTTTTTTTTT